>NW_023046170.1:0-43329 GCF_011762505.2 Arvicanthis niloticus
AAGAGAAGAGCATCCACAGAAGGAGAAGACAGAGCAAATCCAGAGAGGGGAGAGAACAGAAGGGCATCAGAAAAGAAGAGAAGCCAGAAGGTCATCTAGAGAGAGGAGAGAACAGAAGGGCATCCAGAGACAGGAGAGAGCAGAAGGGCATCCAGAGAGAGGAGAAGACAGAAGGGCATCTGGAGAGATGAGAGTACAAAAGGGCATCAAGAGGGAGGAGAAGAAAGAAGAGAATCCAGAGAGAGGAGAGAACAGAAGGGCATCGAGAGAACGGAGAAAGCAGAAGGGCATCCAGAGAGAGGAGAAGACAATAGGGCATCCGGAGAGAGGAGAGAACAGAAGGGCATCCGGAGTGAGGAGAGAACAGAAGGGCATCCAAAAAGAGGAGAGTACAGAAGGGCATCCAGAGAGAGGAGAAGACAGAAGGGAATCCAGAGAGAGGAGAGAACAGAAGGGCATCCAGAGAGAGGAGAAAGCAGAAGGGCATCCAAAGAGAGGAGAAGACAATAGGGCATCCAGAGAGAGGAGAGAACAGAAGGGCATCCAGAGAGAGGAGAAGACAGAAGGGAAGCTGGAGAGAGTAGAGAACAGATAGGCATCCAGAGAGAGGAGAAAGCAGAAGGGCATCCAAAGAGAGGAGAAGACAATAGGGCATCCAGAGAGAGGAGAGAACAGAAGGGCATCCAGAGAGAGGAGAAGACAGAAGGGCATCTGGAGACAGTAGAGAACAGATAGGCATCCAGAGAGAGGAGAAGACAGAAGGGAAGCTGGAGATCTAGAGAACAGAAGGGCATCCAGAGGGAGGATAAAACAGAAGGGTATCCAGAGAGAGGAGGGAGAAGAGGGGTATCACATGAGAGAAGAGAACTAAGGGCATCCAGAGAGAGGAGAAGACAGAAGGGCATCCAGAGATAGGATAGGAAAGAAGGGCATTCACATAAAATAGTACAAAAGACCATACAGAGAGAGGAGAAGACAGAAGGGTATCTAGATAGAGGAGAGGACAGAAGGGCATACATAGAGAGAAGAGAACAGAAGGGCATCGAGAGAGCAGAGAGGATAGAAGGGCATCTGGGGAGAGGAGAAGACAGAAGTGAATCTAGATAGAGGAGAGAACAGAAGGGCGTCCAGATAAGGAGAAGATAGAAGTGAATCCAGAGAGAGGAGAACAGATGGGCATCCAGAGAGAGGAGAAGACAGAAGGTAAGCTGGAGATTGAGAGAATGTAAGGGCATAGGGAGAGAGAAGAAGACAGAAGAACATCCAGAGAGGGGAGAGTACAGAAGGGCATCCAGAGAAAGGATAAAACAGAAGGGCCTCCAGAGAGAGGACAGGGAAGAAGGGCATCCCGTGAGAGAAGAGAACAAAGGGAATCCAGAAAGAGGAGAAGACAGAAGGGCATCCAGAGAGAGGAGGAGACAGAATTTCCTCCAGAGAGAAGACAGAGCAGAAGGGCATCCAGAGAGAGGAGAGGAAAGAAGGGCATTCACCTCAAATAGTACAGAAGGCCATACAGAAAGAGGAGAGAACAGAAGGGCATCCAGAGAAGGAGAAGACAGAATCGAGTCCAGAGGGAGGAGAGAACAGAAGGGCATTCGGAGAGCATAGAGAACAAAAGGGCATTGGGAGAGAGGAGAAGACAGAAGGTCATCCAGAGAGAGGAGAGGATAAAACGGCATCTAGAGGGAGGAGAAGGCAGAAGCGAATCCAGAGAAGGAGAGAACAGAAGGGCATCAAGAGAGAGGGGGAAAAAGGGCATCCAGAGAGAGAAGAGGACAGAAGGGTATCCAGTGAGAGGAGAGGACAGAAGGATACCCAGAGAGAGGAGAGAGCAGATGGGAATCCAGAAAGAGAAGACTGAAGGGAATGTGGAGAGAGGAGAGAACAGATGGGCATCCAGAGAGAGAGTAGAAGACAGAAGGGAACCTGGAAATTGAGAAAACAGAAGGCCATAGGGAGAGAAAAGACAGAAGGGCATCCAGAGAGAAGAGAGTACAGAGGGGCATCGAGAGGGAGGAGAAAACAGAAGGGCATCCAGAGAGAGGAGAGAAAAGAAGGGCATCCGTAAATAGGAGAAGAGAGGAGGAATTCAGACGGAGAAGAGGACTGATGGCCATCCTGAGAAAGGAGAGGACAGAAGGGTATTCAGGGAGAGAAGAGAACAGAATGTCTTCCAGAGAGAGGAGAGGACAGAATGGCCTCCAGAGAGATGAGAGAAAAGAAGGGTATCCAGAGAGAGGAGAGGTCAGAAGGGCATCCACAGAAAAGAGTAAAGAAGGTCATACAGATAGAAAAGAAGACAGAAGGGAAGCTGGAGATAGAGAGAACAGAAGGGCATAGGGTGAGGGAAGAAGCCAGAAGGGCATCCAGAGAGGGGAGAGTACAGAAGGGCATCCAGAAAGAGGAGAAAACAGAAGGGGATCCAGAGAGAGGAGAGGAAAAAAGGGTATCAAGAGAGAGGAGAGTATGGAAGGGCATCAATAGGGAGGAGAAGACAGAAGGGAATCCAGAACGAGGAGAGAACAGAAGAGCATCGACAGAGAGGAGAGAACAGAAGGGCATCCAGAAAGAGGAGAGTACAGAAGGTCATCAAGAGAGAGGAGAAGACAGAAGGGATCCAGAGAGAGGAGACAACAGAAGGGCATCCAGAGTGAGGAGAGGAAAGAAGGGAATTCTGTTAGAGGAGAGAACAAAGTGCATCCAGAGAGAGGAGAAGACAGAAGGGCATCCAGAGAGGAGGAGACAGAATTTCCTCAAGAGAGAAGACAGAGCAGAAGGGCTTCCATAGAGAGGAGAGGAAAGAAGGGCATTCACATAAAATAGTACAGAAGGCCATACAGTGAGAGGAGAAGACAGAAGGGCATTTGGATAGAGGAGAGAACAGAAGGGCATCAGGAGAAGGAGAAGATAGAAGCGGATCCAGAGAGAGGAGAGAACAGATGGGCATCCAGAGAAAGGAGAAGACAGAAGGGAAGCTGGAGATTGAGAGAACATAAGGGCATAGGGAGAGGGGAGAAGACAGAAGGGCATCCAGAGAGAGTAGAAGTCAGAACAGAAGCTGGAGATTGAGAGAACAGAAGGGCATAGGGAGAGAGAAGAGACAGAAGGGCATCCAGAGAGGGGAGAATACAGAAGTGCATCCAGAGGGAGGAGAAAACAGAAGGGCATCCAGAGAGAGGAGAGGGAAGAAGGGCATCCCCTGAGAGGGGAGAACAGAGGGCATACAGAGAGAGGAGAAGACAGAAGGGCATCCAGTGAGAGGAGGAGACAGAATTTCCTCCAGAGAAAAGACAAAGTAGAAGGGCATCCGGATAGAAGAGAGGAAAGAAGGGCATTCACATAAAATAGTACAGAAGGCCATATAGAGAGAGGAGAAGACAGAAGGGCATCTAGACAGAGGAGAGAACAGAAGGGCATCCAGAGAAGGAGAAGATAGAAGCAAATCCAGAGAGAGAGAGAACAGATGGGCATCCAGAGAGAGGAGAAGACAGAAGGGCATCCAGAGAGAGGAAGAGACAGAATTTCCTTCAGAGAGAAGACAGAGAAGAAGGGCATCCAGAGAGAGGAGAAGAAAGAAGGGCATTCACATAAAATAGTACAGAAGGCCATACACAGAGAGGAGAAGACAGAAGGGCATCAAGATAGAGGAGAGAACAGAAGGGCATCAGGAGAGAGGAGAGAAAATATGGGCATCCAGAGAGAGGAGTAGACAGAAGGGAATCTGGAGTTCGAGAGAACAGAAGGGCATAGGAAGAGAGAAGAAGACTTAAGGGCATCCACAGAGGGGAGAGTACAGAAGGGTATCCAGAGGGAGGTTAAAATAGAAGGGTATCCAGAGAGAGGAGAGAGAAGAAGGGCATCCCATGAGAGGAGAAGACAGAAGGGCATCCAGAGAGAAGAGGAGACAGAATTTCCTCCAGAGAGAAGACAGAGCAAAAGGGCATCCAGAGAGAGGAGAGGAAAGAAGGGCATTAACATAAAATAGTGAAGAGGGCCATACAGAGAGAGGAGAAGACAGAAGGGCATCTAGGTAGAGGAGAGAAAATAAAGGCATTCAGAAAGAGGAGAGTACAAAAGGGCATCCAGAGAGAGGAGAAGACAGAAGGGAATACAGAGAGAGGAGAGAAGAGAAGGGCATCCAGAGAGAGGAGAGAGCAGAAGGGCTTCCAGAGAGAGGAGAGAACAGAAGTGCATCCAGAAAGAGGAGAGTACAGAATGTCATCAAGAGAGAGGAGAAGACAGAAGAGAATCTAGAGAGAGGAGAGAACAGAAGGGCATGCAGAGAGAGGAGAAAGGAGAAGGGCATCCAGAGAGTGGAGAAGACAATAGGGCATCCGGAGAGAGGAGAGAACAGAAGGACATCTGGAGAGAGGAGAGAACAGAAGGGCATCCAGAAAGAGGAGAGTACAGAAGGGCATCCAGAGAGAGGAGAAGACAGAAGGGAATCCAGGGACAGGAGAGAACAGAAGGGCATGCAGAGCGAGGAGAGAGCAGAATGGCATCCAGAGAGAGGAGAGAACAAAAGGGCACCCAGAAAGAGGAGAGTACAGAAGGGCATCAAGAGGGAGTAGAAGACGGAAGACAATCCAGAGTGAGGAGAGAACTGGAGGGCATCCAGAGAGCGGAGAAAGCAGAAGAGCATCCAGAGAAAGGAGAAGACAATAGGGCATGCAGAGAGTGGAGAGAAAAGAAGGGCATCCAGAGAGACGAGAGAGTAGGAGGGCATCCAGAGAGAGGAGAATACAAAGGGCATCAGGAGAGAGGAGAGAACAGATGGGCATCCAGAGAGAGGAGTAGACAGAAGGGAATCTGGAGTTCGAGAGAATGGAAGGGCATAGGAAAAGAGAAGAAGACTGAAGGGCATTCACAGAGGGGAGGGTACAGAAGGGCGTCCAGAGGGAGGATAAAATAGAAGGGCATCCAGAGAGAGGAGAGGGAAGATGGGCATCCCATGAGAGGAGAGAACAAAGGGCAGCCAGGGAGAGGAGAAGACAGAAAGGCATCCATAGAGAGGAGGAGACAGAATTTCCTCCAGAGAGAAGACAGAGCAGGAGGGCATCCAGAGAGAGAAGAGGAAAGAAGGGCATTCACATAAAATACTACAGAAGGCCATACAGAGAGAGGAGGAGACAGAAGGTCTTCTAGATAGAGGAGAGAACAGAAGGGCATCTAGAGAGAGGAGAGGAAAAAAGGGCATCGAGAGAGGAGAAGACAGAAGGGAATCTGGAGTTCGAGAGAATGGAAAGGTATAGGAAAAGAGAAGAAGACTGAAGGGCATCCACAGAGGGGAGAGTACAGAAGGGCATCCAGAGGGAGAATAAAATAGAAGGGCATCCAGAGAGAGGAGAGGGAAGAAGGGCATCCCATGAGAGGAGAGAACAAAGGGCATCCAGAGAGAGGAGAAGACAGAAGGGCATCCAGAGAGAGGAGGAGACAGAATTTCCTCCAGAGAGAAGACAGAGCAGAAGGGCATCCAGAGAGAGGAGAGGAAAGAAGGGCATTCACATAAAATAGTGAAGAAGGCCATACAGAGAGAGGAGAAGACAGAAGGGCAACTAGATAGAGGAGAGAACAGAAGAGCATCCAGAAAGAGGAAAGAACAGAAGGGCATTCAGAGAAGGAGAAGATAGAAGCGAATCCAGAGAGAGGAGAGAACAGATGGGCATCCAAAGAGAGGAGAAGACAGAAGGGAAGCTGGAGATCGAGAGAACATAAGGACATAGTGAGAAAGTAGAAGACAGATGGGCATCCAGAGAGGGGAGAGTACAGAAGGGCATCCAGAGAGAGGATAAAACAGAAGGGCATCCAGATAGAGGAGAGGGAAGAAGGGCATCCCGTGAGAGGAGAGAACAAAGGGCATCCAGAGAGCGGAGAAGACAGAAGGGCATCCAGAGAGAGGAGGAGACAGAATTTCCTCCAGAGAGAAGACAGAGCAGAAGGGCGTCCATAGAGAGGAGAGGAAAGAAGGGCATTCACCTCAAATAGTACAGAAGGCCATACAGAGAGAGGAGAAGACAGAAGGGCATCTAGATACAGGAGAGAACACAAGGGCATCCAGAAAGAGGAGAGAACAGAAGGGCATCCAGAGAAGAAGACAGAATCGAGTCCAGAGAGAGGATAGAACAGAAGGACATTCGGAGAGCATAGAGAACAAAAGGGCATTGGGAGAGAGGAGAAGACAGAAGGCCATCCAGAGAGAGGAGAGGATAAAATGGCATCTAGAGGGAGGAGAGGACAGAAGGGAATACAGTGAAGGAGAGAACAGAAGGGCATCAGGAGAGAGAAGAGTACAGAAGGGCATCCAGAAAGAAAAGAGGACAGAAGGGCATCCATTGAGAGGAGAGGACAGAAGGGCATCCAGAGAGAGGAGAGAGCAGATGGGCATCCAGACAGAGGAGAAGACAGAAGGGCATCCAGAGAGAGGAGAGAACAGATGGGCATCCAGAGAGTAGAAGACAGAAGGGAAGCTGGAGTTCGAAAGAACTGAAGGGCATAGGGAGAGAAAAGAAGACAGAAGGGCATCCAGAAAGAGAAGAGTACAGAAGGGCATCCAGAGGGAGGAGAAAACATAAGGGCATCCAGACAGAGGAGAGAACAGAAGGGCATCCGTAAATAGGAGAAGAGAGGAGGCATCCACATGGCGAAGAGGACCAATGGGCATCCTGAGAGAGGAGAGGACAGAAGCGCATTCAGGGAGAGAAGAGAACAGAAGGTCTTCCAGAGAGAGGAGAGGACAGAATGGCCTCCAGAGAGAAGAGAGAAAAGAAGGGTATCCAGAGAGAGGAGAGGTTAGAAGGGCATCCACAGAAAAGAGTAAAGAATGTCATACAGATAAAAAAGAAGACAGAAGGGAAGCTGGAGATCGAGAGAACAGAAGGGCATAGGGAGAGGGAAGAAGACAGAAGGGCATCCAGAGAGGAGAGAGTACAGAAGGGCATCCAGAGGGAGGAGAAAACAGAAGGGCATCTAGAGAGAAGAGAGGAAAAAAGGGCATCAAGAAAGAGGAGAGTACAGAAGGGTATCAATAGAGAGGAGAAGACAGAAGGGAATCCAGAAAAAGTAGAGAACAGAAGGTCATCCACAGAGAGGAGAGAGCAGAAGGGCATCCAGAGAGAGGAGAGAACAGAAGGGCATCCAGAGAGAGGACAGAACAGAAATGCATTCAGAGAGAGAAGACAGAAGAGCATCCAGAGAGAGGAGAGGATAGAACGGCATCTAGAGAGAGGAGAAGACAGAAGGGAATCCAGAGAGAGGAGAAGAGACAAGGGCATCCAGAGAGAGGAGAGAGAAGAAGGGCATCCCGAGAGGAGGAGAGAACAAAGGGCATTCAGAGAGAGGAGAAGACAGAAGGGCATCTAGAGAGAGGAGGCAACAGAATTTCCTCCAGTGAGAAGAGAGAGCAGAAGGTCATCCAGAGAGAAACGAAGAAAGAAGGGCATTCACATAAAATAGTACAGAAGGCCATACAGAGGGAAGAGAAGACAGAAGGGTATCTAGATAGAGGAGAGAACAGAAGGGCATCCAGATAGAGGAGAGAACAGAAGGGCATCCAGAGAGTGGAGAATGAAGAAGTGCATCCTGGAGAGGAGAGACCAATGGGCATCCAGAGAGAGGAGAAGACAGAAGGGCATCCAGAGAGAGGAGGAGACAGAATTTTCTCCAGAGAGAAGACAGAGCAGAAGGGCATCCATAGAGAGGAGAGGAAAGAAGGGCATTCACATAAAATAGTACAGAAGGCCATACAGAGAGAGGAGAATACAAAAGGGCATCTAGATAGAGAAGAGAACAGAAGGGCATCCGAGAAGGATAAGATAGAAGCGAATCCAGAGAGAGGAGAGAACAGATGGTCATCCAGAGAGATTAGAAGACAGAAGGGAAGCTGGAGATCGAGAGAACCCAAGTGCATAGGGAGAGGGAAGAAGACAGAAGGGCATCCAGAGAGGGGAGAATACAGAAAGGCATACAGAGGGAGGAGAAAACAGAAGGACATCCAGAGAGAGGAGAGGGAATAAAGGCATCCCCTGAGAGGAGAGAACAAGGGCATCCAGAGAGAGGAGAGGACAGAATGGCCTCCAGAGTGAAGAGAGTAAAGAAGGGCATCCAGAGAGAGGAGAGTGAAGAAGGGCATCCAGAGAGAAGAGAGTACAAAAGGGCATCCAGAGAGAGGAAAAGACAGAAGGAAATCCAGAGAGAGGAGAGAACAGAAGGGCATCCAGAGAGAGGAGAGACCAGCAGGGCATCCAGAGAGAGGAGGAGACAGAATTTCCTCCAGAGAGAAGACAGAGCAGAAGGGCATCCAGAGAGAGAAGAGGAAAGAAGGGCATTCACATAAAATAGTACAGAAGGCCATACAGAGAGAGGAGAAGACAGAAGGGCATCTAGATAGAGGAGAGAACAGAAGGGCATCCAGAAAGAGGAGAGAGCAGAAGGGCATATAGAGAAGGAGAAGAAACAAGCGAATCCAGAGATAGGAGAGGACAGAAGGGCATTCAGAGAGTAGAGAACAGAAGGGCATCAGGAGAGAGGAGAAGACAGAAGGTCATCCAGAGAGAGGAGAGAACAGAAATGCAACCCTAGAGAGGAGAAGACAGAAGGGCATCCAGAGAGATGAGAGGATAAAACGGCATCTAGAGGGAGGAGAAGACAGAAGAGAATCCAGAGAAGGAGAGAACAGAAGGGCATCCAGAGAGAGAATAGGACAGAAGGGCATCCAGAGAGAGGGGAGGACAGAAGGGCATCCAAAGAGAGGAGGGTGAAGAAGAGCATCCAGAGACAGGAGAGTACAGAAGGGATCTAGAGAGAGGGGAGAACAGAAAGCCATCCAGAGAGAGGAGAAGACATAAGGGCATCTAGGGAGAGTAGAAAATAAAATGGTATCCAGATATCGTAAAAGACATAAGAACATCCAGAGAGAGGAAAGAACAAAAGAGCATCCAGAGAGAATAGAGGACAGAAGGGCATGTAGAGAGTGCAGAGAACAGAAGGGTATCCAGAAAGAGCAGCAGGCAGAAGGGCATAGGGAGATAGGAGAAGACAGAAGGTCATCCAGAGAAAGGAGAGGACAGAATGGCCTCCAGAGAAAACAGAGAGCAGAAGCACATCCATAGAGAGGAGAGGGCCGAAGGGCATCCACAGAAAACAGAAGGGTATCCAGAGAGAGGAGAAAACAGAAGAGGGTCCAGAAAGAGGAGAGTACAGAAGGGCATCCTTACATAGGGGAGGAGAGGAAGCATCCAGATGGAGAAGAGGACTGATGAGCATCCTGGTGGTGGAGAGGACAGAAGGGCATTCAGAGAGAGAATAGAACAGAAGAGCATGAAGTGAGAGCAGAGGACAGAAGGATATCTAGAGAGAGCAGAGAACAGAAGGGCAACCAGAAATAGGAGAAGACAGAAGAGCATCGGGAGATAGGAGAAGAAAGAAGGGAATCCAGAGAGAGAAGGAGACAGAATTTCCTCCAGAGAAAAGCCAATGCAGAAAGGCATCAAGAGAGAGGAGAGGAAAGAAGCGCATCCACATAAAATAGTACAGAAGGCCTTAAAGAGAGAAGAGTAGACAGAAGGGCATCTAGATAGAGGAGAGAACAGAAGAGCATCCAGAAAGAGGAGAGAACAGAAGGGCATCCAGAGAAGAAGAAGATAGAGCGAATCCAGAGAGAGGAGAGAACAGAAGGGCATTTGGAGAGAGTAGAGAACAGAAGGGCATTGGGAGAGAGGGGAAGATAGTAGGTCATCCAGAGAGAGGAGAGAACTGAAGGGCATCCAGTGACTGGAGAAGACAGAAGGGCATCCGGAGAGAGGAGAGAACAGAAGGACATCCAGAAAGAGGAGAGTGCAGAAGGGCATCAAGAGAGAGGAAAAGACAGATGGGAATCCAGAGAAAGGAGAGTACAGAAGGGCATCCAGAGTGAGGAGAGAGCACAATAGCATCCAGACAGAGGAGAAGACAGTAGGGCATCCAGCGTAAGGAGAGAACAGAAGGGTATCCAGAGAGAGGAGAGAGCAGAAGGGCATCCAGAGAGAGGAGAAAACAGAAGGGCATCTGGAGAGTGGAGAAAACAAAAGTGCATCCAGAGAGAGGAGAAGATAGAAGAGAAGCTGTTGAGACGAGAGCACAGAAGGGCATAGGGAGAGAGGTGAAGACGGAAAAGCATCCAGAGCGAGGAGAGGACAGAAGGGCATCCAGAGGGAGGAGAAGACAGAAGGATATCCAGAGAGAGGAGAGGGAGGAAGGCCATCCTGAGAGAGGAGAGAACAAAGGGCATCCAGAGAGAGGAGACGACAGAAGGTAATCTGGAGACGGGAGAGAACAGAAGGGCATCCAAAAAGAGGAGAGAACAGAAGGGCATCAAGAGAGAGGAGAAGACAGAAGGGAATCCAGAGATAGGAGAGAACAGAAGGGCATCCATAGAGAGGAGAGAGCAGAAGGGCATCCAGAGAGAGAAGAATACAGTAGGGCATCTGGAGTGAGGAGATAACAGAACAGCATCCAGAGAATGTAGAAGACAGAAGGGAAGCCGGAGATATGAAAGAACAGAGAGGCATCGAAAGAGAATAGATGACATAAGGGCATCTAGAGAGAGGAGAGTAGAGAAGGGCATCCAGGGAGAGGAGAAGACAAAAAGGGAATCCAGAGAGAGGAGAGAACAAAAGGGCATCCAGAGAGAGGAGAGGACAGAAGGACATCCAGAGAGAGGAGAGGAGAGAAGGGATCCAGAGAGAGGGGAAACAGAAAGCCATCCAGAGAGAGCAGAAGACAGAAGTGCATCCATGGAGAGGAGAGTTCAGAAGGGCATCCAGAGAGAGAAGTCAGAAATTCCTCCAAAGACTGGAGAGAACTGAAGGGCATCCAGAGTCTGGAGAAGACAGAAGGGCATCCGGAGAGAGGAGAGAACAGAAGGACATCCAGAAAGAGGACAGTGGAGAAGGGCATCAAGAGAGAGGAAAAGACAGATGGGAATCCAGAGAAAGGAGAGAAAAGAAGGGCATCCAGAGTGAGGAGAGAGCAGAAAAGCATCCAGACAGAGGAGAAGACAGTAGGGCATCCAGCGTAAGGAGAGAACAGAAGGGCATCCAGAGAGAGGAGAGAGCAGAAGGGCATCCAGAGAGAGGAGAAAACAGAAGGGCATCCGGAGAGTGGAGAAAACAAAAGTGCATCCAGAGAGAGGAGAAGATAGAAGAGAAGCTGTTGAGATGAGAGCACAGAAGGGCATAGGGAGAGAGGTGAAGACGGAAAAGCATCCAGAGCGAGGAGAGGACAGAAGGGCATCCAGAGGGAGGAGAAGACAGAAGGATATCCAGAGAGAGGAGAGGGAGGAAGGCCATCCTGAAAGAGGAGAGAACAAAGGGCATCCAGAGAGAGGAGATGACAGAAGGTCATCTGGAGAGGGGAGAGAACAGAAAGGCATCCAAAAAGAGGAGAGAACAGAAGGGTATCAAGAGAGAGGAGAAGACAGAAGGAATTCCTGAGTTAGGAGAGAACAGAAGGGCATCCAGAGAGAGGAGAGAGCAGAAGGGCATCCAGAGAGAGAAGAAGACAGTAGGGCATCTGGAGTGAGGAGAGAACAGAACAGCATCCAGAAAATGTAGAAGACAGAAGGGAAGCCAGAGATACGAAAGAACAGAGAGGCATCCAGAGAGAATAGATGACAGAAGGGCATCTAGAGAGAGGAGAGTAGAGAAGGGCATCCAGGGAGAGGAGAAGACAAAAAGGGAATCCAGAGAGAGGAGAGAACAAAAGGGCATCCAGAGAGAGGAGAGGACAGAAGGGCATCCAGAGAGAGGAGAGGACAGAAGGGATCCAGAGAGAGGGGAAACAGAAAGCCATCCAAAGAGAGGAGAAGACAGAAGTGCATCCATGGAGAGTAGAGTTCAGAAGGGCATCCAGAGAGAGAAGTCAGAAATTCCTCCAAAGACAGGAGAGAACTGAAGGGCATCCAGAGAGTGGAGAAGACAGAAGGGCATCCAGAGTGAGGCGAGAACATAAGAACATCCACAGAGATGAGAGGACAGAAGTTCATGTCGAAAGGAGAGAACAAAGGGGCATTGAGAGAGAAGAGAAGAGGAGGGCATCCTTAGAGAGAAGAAGACAGAAGGGCATGCAGAGAGAGGAGAGGACCGAAGGGCATCAAGAGAGAGGAGAGTACTGAAGGGCATCCAGAGGGAGCAGAAAACAGAAGGGCATCCAGATGGAGGAGAATACAGAAAGGCACC
The DNA here is from genome assembly GCF_011762505.2 of Arvicanthis niloticus. Classification (NCBI taxonomy): domain Eukaryota; kingdom Metazoa; phylum Chordata; class Mammalia; order Rodentia; family Muridae; genus Arvicanthis; species Arvicanthis niloticus. The sequence continues at coordinate 12,213 of NW_023046170.1, forward strand.
CAGAGAGAGGAGACGACAGAAGGGCATCCAGAGGGAGGAGTGAACAGAACAACTTCGAGATAGAGGATAGAGCACATAAGCACATCTTTAAAGAGAAGAAGAGAGACAGCATCTAGATGGCGATGAGGACAAATGGGCATCCTGAGAGTGGAGAGGACAGAAGGGCATCAAGGAGAGAAGAGAAGAGAAGGGCAGCCAGAGAGAGAAGAGGACAGAAGGGCATCTAGAGAAAGAAGAGAACAGAAGGGCATGCAGAAAGAGGAGAAGACAGAAGGGCATCGGGAGATAGGAGAGTACAGAAGGGCATCCAGACGGAGGAGAGTGAAGAAGGGCAACCAGAGAGAGGAGAGGACAGAAGGGATTCAGAGAGAGGAAAGAACGGAAAGCCACCCAAATTGAGGAGAAGACAGAATGGCATCTAGAGAAAAGAGAGAACAGAAGGGCATCCAGAGAGAGGAAAGATCTAAAGAGCATCCATGGAGAGTAGAAAACAGAAGGGCTTCCAGAGAGAGGAGTGCACAGAAGCACATATGGAAAGAGGAGAAGAGAGAAGTCATCCAGATGGAGAACAGGACAGAGGGGCATCCTGAGAGAAGAGAGGACAGAGGGGCATCCAGGGGAGAAGAGAACAGAAAGGCATCCAGAAAGAGAAGAAGACAGAAGGGCATCGGGAGTTAGGAGAAGACAGAAGGGCAGCCAGGGAAAGGAGAGGACAGAATGGCCTCCAGAGAGAAGAGAAGGCTTAGGGCATCCAGAGAGAGGAGAAATTAAAAAGCCAATACAGAGCGTGGAGAGACCAGAAGGGCATCCAGAGAGAGGTGCGGACAGAAGGGCATCCAGAGAGAGGAGAAGACAGAAGGGAGTCCATAGAGAGGAGAGAACAGAAAAGCATCCAGAGAGAGGAGAAGACAGAAGGGAATCCAGAGAGAGGAGGGAACAGAATGGAATCCAGAGAGAGGAGAGAGCAGAAGGGAATACAAAAAGTGGAGAGGACATAAGGGCATCCGGAATGAGGAGAGAACAGAATGGACTCCAGAGAGAGGAGAGACCAGAAGGGCATCAAGAGAGAGGAGAAGACAGAATGCAATCCAAAGAGAGGAGAGAACACAAGGGCATCCAGAGAGAGGAGAGAGCAGAAGGGCATCCAGAGAGAGGAGAAGACAGAAAGGCATCCGGATGCATTTCTGTTCTCTCCTCTCTCTGGATGACCTTCTGTCTTCTCCTCTCTCCAATGCCCTTCTGTTCTCTCCTCTCTCTGGATTCACTCTTTCTTCTCCTTCTCTGGATGCCCTTCTGTTCTCTCTTCTTTCTGGATGCCCTTCTGTTCTCTCCTATATCCAGATGCCCTTCTGTTTTCTCCTCTCCCTGTATGGCCTTCTGTACTATTTTATGTGGATGCCCTTCTTTCCTCTCCTCTCTCTGCATTCCCTTCTGCTCTCTCTTCTCTCTAGAGGAAATTCTGTCTCCTCCTCTCACTGGATGCCCTTCTGTCTTCTCCTATCTCCTGATGCCCTTTTGGCTTCTCTTCTTTCTGGATGCCCTTCTGTTCTCTGCTTTCTCTATATACACTTCTGCCCTCTCCTCTCTCTGGATATCCTTCTGTTCTACCCTGTTTGTGGATGTGTTTCTGTTTTCTCCTCTCTCTGGATGCCCTTCTGTCCTCTCCTCTCTCTGGATGCCCTTCTGCCTTCTCTTCTTTCTGGAAGCCATTCTGGCATCTCCTCTCTCTGGATGCCCTTCTGTCTTCCTTCATTTCCTGATGCCCTTCTGTTTTCTCCACTCTCTGGATGCCCTTCTGTTCTCTCATCTCTCTAGATGCCCTTCTGTTCTCTCCTATATCTAGATGCCCTTCTGTCTTCCCCTCTCTTTGTATGGCCTCCATTACTCTTTTCTGTGGATGCCCTTCTGCCCTCTCCTCTCTCTGGATGTCCTTCTGCTCTCTCTTCTATCTGGAGGCCATTCTGTCCGCTCCTCTCTCTGGATGCCTTTGTGTCTTCTCCTATCTTCCGATGCCCTTTTGTCTTCTCCTTTTTCTGGATAACCTTCTGTTCTCTGCTCTCTCTACATACCCTTCTATCCTCTATTCTCTCTGGTTGCCCTTATTTTCTCTCCTCTCTCTTGATGTTCTTCTGTTCTTTCCTCTCTCTGGATTCCCTTCTGTCTTCTCCTCTCTCCAGATGACCTTCCGTTCTCTTCTCTCCCTGGATGCCCTTCTGTCCTCTCTCTCTCAGGATGCCCGCCTGTCCTCTTCTCCATCTAGATTCCTTCTCTCTACTCCTCTTTCCAGATTCCCTTCTGTTCTCTCCTCTCTCTTGGAGCCCTTCTACTTTCTCTGCTCTCTGGATGCCCTTCTGTTCTCTCCTCTCTCTAGATCGCCCCTTTCCTCTCATCTCTCTAGATATCCTTCTGTTCTGTTCTCTCTATTGATGCTCTTCTGTTCTCTCATGTTTCTGTATGACCTTGTGTCCTCTCCTCTCTCTGGATGCCCTTCTGTCTTCTTCTCTCTCTGGATGCCCTTCTTTCTATCCTCTATCTAGATTCTCTTCTGTCCTCTCATCTCTCTGGATGCCCATCTGTCCTATTTTCTCTCTGTATGATCATCTCTTCTCTCATCTCTCTAAATGCCATTCTGTTCTCACCTCTCTGTGGATGATATTCTGTTCTCTCATCTCTCTAATTGCCCTTGTGTCCTCTCCTGTCTCTCCTTGCCCTTCTATCCTCTCTTCTCTTTGGATGCCTTTCTATCTTCTCCTCTCTCTGGATGCCCTTCTGATCTCCCCTCTCTCAGGATGCTCTTCTATCCTCTCATCTCTCTTGATGCCCTACTCTCTTCTCCTCTCTATAGATTGCCATCTGTTTTCACCTTTCTCTGGATGCCCTTGAGTCCTCTCCTCTATCTGGATGCTCTTCTGTTTTCTCATTTCTCTGGATGCCCTTGTGTCCTCTCCTCTCCCTGGATGTCCTTCTGGGCTCTCCTCTATCTGGATGTCCTTCTGTCCTCTCCTCTCTCTGGATGCCCTTCTGTCTTTTCCTCTCTCTGCATGCCCTTCTGTCACCTTCTCTCTCTGGATGTCCTTCTGTCTTCTGCTCTCTCTTGATGCCCTTCTGTTTTCTCCTTTTGCTGTATTCTCTTCTGTTCTCTCATTTCCCTAGATGCCCTTCTTTTCAATCCTCTCTCAGGATGCCCTTCTTCACTCTCCTGTCTCTGGATGCTCTTCTGTCCTCTCCTCTCTATGGTTGCCATTCTATCCTCTCCTCTCACTGGATGACCTTCTGTCTTTTCCTCTCTCTGGATGTACTTCTGTTCTGTACTCTCTCTGAATTTGCTCTGTCTTCTCCTTCTCTTGATGCCCTTCTGTTCTCTCCTCTCTCTACATAACTTTTGTTCACTCCTCTATCTAGATTCCCCTCTGTCTTCTCCTTTCTCTGTATGGCCTTGTTTACCCTTTTCTGTGGATGCCCTTCTGACCTCTCCTCTCACTGGATGACCTTCTTTTCTCTCTTCTCTCTAGAGGCCATTCTGTCCTCTCCTCTCTCTGGAAGCCCTTCTGTCTCCTCCTATCTCCCGATGCCCTTCTGTCTTCTCCTCTTTCTGGATACCCTTCTATTCTCTGCTCTCTCTACATGCCCTTCTGTCTTCTCCTCTCTCTGGATGCCCTTCTGGCTTCTCCTCTCTCTGAATGACCTTCTTTTCTCTCCTCTCTCTGTTTTCCCATTTTGTCGTCTCCTCTCTCTGGATACCCTTCTGAAATCTCCTCTCTATGGATGCCCTTCTGTCTTCTCCTCTCTCTTGATGCCCTACCATTCTCTCCTCACTCTAGATTTCCTTCTGTCTTCTCCTCCCTCGGGATTCCCTTCTGTTCTCTCCTCTCACTGGATGTCCTTCTGTCCTCTCCTCTCTCTGAATGCCCTTCTGTCTTTTCCTCTCTCTGCATGCCCTTCTGTTCTCTCTTCTCCCTGGATGCCCTTCTGAAATCTCCTCTCCATGGATGCCATTCTGTCTTCTTATCTCTCTGGATGGCTTTCTGTTCCCTCCTCTCTCTGGATGCCCTTCTGCTCTCTCCTCTCTCTGGATGCCCTTCTGTTCTCTCTCTCTCCGGATGCCCTACTGACTTCTCCTCTCTCTGGATGCCCTTTTGCACTCTCAACTTTCTGGATGCCCTTCTGTTCTCTCCTCTTTCTGAATGGGCTTCTGATCTCTCCTCTCTCCAGATGAACTTCTGTCCTCACCACTCACTGCATTCTCTTCGACTCTCTCCTCTCTCTGGATGCCCTTCTGTTCTCTCCTCTCTCAGGTAGAAGTTCTGTCTTCTCCTCGCTCTGGATGCCCTTCTGTTCTCTCCTGTCTCCAGATGCCATTCTGTCTTCTCCTCCATCTGGATGCCCTTCTGATCTCTCCTTTCTCCGGTGGCTCTTCTATCCTCTCATCTCTCTGGATGCCCTTCTGTCTTCTCCTCTCTTTGGATGCCCTCCTTCACTCTCCTCTAGCTTGAATCCCTTCTGTCCTCTCCTCTTTCTGGATGCCCTTCTGTCCTCTCCTTTGTCTGAATGCCCTTCTGTTCTCTCCTCTCTCTGGATTCCCTTTTTGTCTTCTCCTCTCGCTCTATGCCCTTCTCTACTCTCCTCTCTCTAGATGCCCTTCTGTCTTCTATTCTCTCTGGATGTCTCTCTGTTCTCTCGTTTCTCTGGATGCCCTTCTGTGCTCTCCTCTCTCTGGATGCCCTTCTGTCCTCTTCTCTCTCTGGATGCCCTTCTGACTTCTCTCTCCCTATGCCCTTCTTTTCTCTTGTCTCTCCCGATGCCCTACTGTCTTCTCCTTTCTATGGATTCCCAACAATTTTCTCCTCAATCTGGTTACCCTTCTGTCTTTTCCTCTCTTTAGATGCCCTTCTGTGTTCTACCCTTCTCTCTCTGGATGTCCTTCACTCTTCGGCTCTCTCTGGATGGGCTTCTGTTCTCTCTTCTCTGGGGATGACCTTCTGTACTCTCCTCTCTCTGGATGCCCTTCTGTCTTCACCTTTCTCTGTTTGCCCTTCTGTTCTCTCCGCTCTCTGGATGCCCTTCTGTTCTCTCCTCTCTCTGGATGCCCCTTTGTCCTCTTCTCTCTCTAGTTGCCCTTCTGTTCTCTCTTCTCTCAGGATGTCCTTCTGTCCTCTCCTCTCACTGGATGCGATGTTGTACTCTCCTCTTTCTGGATACCCTTCTGCTTTATCCTCTCTCTGGATGCCCTTCTGTTCTCGTCTCTCTCTGGATGCCCTTGTGTCCTCTTCTCTATCTGTATTCCCTTCTGTTCTCTTCTCTCTTTGGATTCCATTCTGTCTTCTCCTCTCTCCGGATGACCTTCTGTTCCCTTCTCTCCCTTAATGCCCTTCTATTCTCTCCTCCCTCTGGATGCCGTTTTGTTCTCTAATCCCTCTGAATGCCCTTCGGTACTCTCCTCTCTCTTGATGTCCTTCTGTCTTCTCCTCTCTCTGCATGTCCTTCTGTCTTCTTCTCTCTTTAAATGCCCTTCTGTTCTCTCCTTTTTCTAGATGCCCTTCTGTTCTCTCATCTCTCAGGATGCCCTTATGTCCTCTCCTCTCTCAAATGCCCATCTGTTGTCTTCAGCATCTGGATGCCATCTCTCTTCCCCTCTTTCCAGATGAGCTTCTGTGCTCTCCTCTCTCTGGAAACCCTTCTGTCTTCTCCTCACTTGATGCCCTTCTGTTCTCTCCTCTTTCTGGATGCCTTCTTTTCTCTCCTATTTCCAGATGCACTTCTATCTTCTCCTCTCTCTGAAGGCCGTTTTGGTCTCTTCTCTATCTAGATGTGCTTCTGTTCTCTCCTCTCTCTGGATTCCCTTCTGTCTTCTCCTCTCTCAGCATGCCGTTCTATCCTCTCCTCTCACTGGATGCCATTCTGTTCTCTTCTCTCTCCAGAAGCCCTACTGTCTTCTCCTCTCTCTGGAAGCCCTTTTGCTCTCTCCTCTTTCTGGATGCCCTTCTGTCTTCTCCTCTCTCCCGATGCCCATCTGTTCTCTCCTCTCTCAGAATGCCCTTCTGTTTTCTCCTCTCTCTGGATTCACTTCTGTCTTCTCTTTCTCTGGATGCCCTTCTGTTCTCTCCTCTCTCTGCATGCCCTTGTGTCCTATTCTTTCTGGATGCCCTTCTTTCTGTCCTCTCTCTGGATACCCTTCTCTTTTCTTCTCTTTCCGGTTGCCCTTCTGTCCACTCTTATCTGGATGCCCTTCTGTCTTCTCCTCCCTGAATGCCCTTCTGTTATCTCCTCTCTTTGGATTCCCTTCTGTCTTCTCCTCTCTCTGGATGCCCTTCTGCACTATCCTCTCTCTGCATGCCCTTCTGTCCTCTCCTCTCTCCAGCTTCCCTTCTGTCTTCTCCTCTTTCTATATGCCCTTCTGTTCACTCCTCTCCCTGCATTCTCTTCTGTTCTCTCCTCTCTCTGGATTCCCTTCTGTTCTCCCCTAACATTGGATGCCCTTCTGTTCTCTCCTCTCACTTTATTCCATTCTGTCCTCTCCTCTCTCTGGATGCCCTTCAGTTTTCTTCTCTCTCTGGATGTACTTCAGTCTTCTTCTGTCTCTGGATGGGCTTGTGTTCTCTCCTCTTTCTGCATTCTCTCCTGTTCACTCTTCTCTCTGGATGTCCTTCTGTTCTCTCTTCTCTCGGGATGTCATTCTTTCCTCTCCTCTCTCTGGATTGCCTTCTGTCTTCTCCTCTCTCTTGATGCCCTTCTGTTCTCTCCTCTTTCTGGATGCCCTTCCTTTCTCTCCTCTCTCTGCATACTCTTCTGTTGTCTCATCTCTCAGGATGAACTTCTGTTCTCTCCTCTCACTGCATTCCCTATTTTTCTTTTCCTCTCTCTGGATGCACATATGTCATCTCCTCTCTCTGGATGACCTTCTGTCTTCTCTTCTCTCTCAATGCCCTTCTGTTCTCTCCTCTCTCTGCATGCCTTTTTGTTCTCTCATTTCTCTGGATTCGCTTCTGTCTTCTTCTCTGGATGCCTTTCGGTTATCTCCTCTTTCTGGATGCCCTTCTGTCTTCTCCTCTCTCTGTATGACATTCTGTACTATTTTATGTAGATGTCCTTCTTTGCTCTCCTCTCTCTGGATGCCCTTCTGTTCTCTGCTCTCTCTAGATACCCTTCTGTCCTCTCTTGTCTCTGGATGCCCTTCTGTTCTCTTTCGCTCCCTGAATGCCTTCTGTCCTCTCCACTCTCAGGATGCCTTTAAGTCCTCTTCTCCAACTGGATGCCTTCTCTCTTCTCCTCTTTCTGGATGCCTTTCTGTTCTCTCCTCTCTCTTGAAGACATTCTGTTTTCTCCACTCTCTGGATACCCTTCTGTTCTCTTTTTTATCTGGATTCCCTTCTCTCTTCTCCTCTCTTGATGCCCTTCTGTTCTCTCCTCTTTCTGGATGCCTTCTCTTCTCTCCTCTTTAGGGATGCCCTACTGTCTTCTCTCTCTGAATGTCGTTCTGGTCTCTCCTCTATCTAGATGCCCTTCTGTTCTCTCCTCTCTCTGAATTTCCTTCTGTTTTCTCCTCTCTCTGGATGCCGTTCTATCCTCTCCTCTCACTGGATGCCCTTCTGTGCTCTCCTCTAACCTGATGCCCTACTGTCTTCTACTCTTTCTGGATGCCCTTTTGCTCTCTCCTATTTCTGGATGCCCTTCTGGCTTCTCCTCTTTCCGGATGCTTTTCTCTCTTCTCCTTTCTCTGGATGCCCTTCTGGCTTCTCCTCTCTCTGGACGCCCTACATTTCTCTCCTCTCTCTGGATTCCCTTTTTGGCTTCTCCTCTCTCTGGATACCCTTCTAAAATCTCCTCTCTCTGAATGCCCTTCTGTCTTCTCCTCTCTTCCCATGCCCTTCTGTCTTCTACTCTCTCTGGATGCCCTACAATTCTCTCCTCACTCTAGATTCCCTTCTGTCTTCTCTTCTCTCGGGATTTTCTTCTGTTATCTCCTCTCACTGGATGTCCTTCTGTCCTCTCCTCTCTCTGGATGCCCTTCTGTCTTTTTCTCCCTGCAGATGTCCTTCTGTCACCTTCTCTCTCTGGATGTCCTTCAGTCTTCTGCTCTCTCTGGATGCCCTTCTGTTTTCTCCTTTTGCTGGATTCTCTTCTGTTCACTCATTTCCCTAGATGCCCTTCTGTTCAATCCTCTCTCGGGATGCCCTTCTGTCCTCTCCTCTCTTGGTTGCCATTCTATCCTCTCCTCTCTCTGGATGACCTTCCGTCTTTTCCTCTCTCTGGATGCACTTCTGTTCTACCTCTCTCTGGATGACCTTAGTTCTTCTCTTCTCTCCCAATGCCATTATGTTCTCTCCTCTCTACAAATGCCCTTCTGCTCTCCTCTCCCTCTGGATTCTCTCTGTCTACTCCTTCTCTTGATGCCCTTCTATTCTCTCCTCTCTCTAGATACCTTTTGTTCTCTTCTCTATCTAGATGCCCTTCTGTCTTCTCATTTCTCTGTAAGGTCTTGTTTACTCTTTTCTGTGGATGCCCTTCTGACCTCTCCTCTCGCTGGATGACCTTCTTTTCTCTCTTCTCTCTAGAGGCCATTCTGTCCTCTCCTCTCTCTGGAAGCCCTTCTATCTCCTCCTATCTCTCCATACCCTTCTGTCTTCTCCTTTTTCTGGATACCCTTTTGTTCTCTGTTCTCGCTACACGCCCTTCTGTTCTCTATACTCTCTGGATGCCGTTATGTACTCTCCTCTCCCTCGATGTTCTTCTTTCTTCTCCAGTCTCTGGATACCGTTCTATTCTCTACTCTCCCTGGATGACCTTCTGTCTTCTCTGCTCTCTGGATGCCCTTCTGTTCTCCCCTCTTTGTGGAAGTGTTTCTGTCTTCTCCTCTCTCTGGATGCCCTTCTGTTCTCTCTTCTCTCTGGATACCCTTCTGACTTCTCCTCTCCATGGATGTCCTTCTGTCTTCTCATCTCTCTGGATGGCTTTCTATTCCCTCCTCTCTCTGGATCCCTTCTGTCCTCTCCTCTCTCTGGATGCCCTTGTACTCTCTCCTCTCTCTGGATGCCCTTCTGTTCTCTCCTCTCTCCGGATCAAGATCTATCCTCTCCTCTCTCTGGCTTCCCTTCTGTCTTCTCCTCTCTTTTGATGTCCTTCTGTTCTCTCCTCTTTCTGGAATCTTTCTGTTCTCTCATCTCTCCACATACCCTTCTGTCGTCTCCTCTCTCAGGATGCACTTCGGTTCTCTCCTCTCTCTGCATTCCCTATTTTTGTTTTCCTCTCTCTGGATGCCCTTCTGTCATCTCCTCTCTCTGGATAATCTTCTGTCTTCTCCTCTCTCCAGATGCCCTTCTGTTCTTTACTCTCTCCGAATGCCCTTCTGTTCTGTCCTCTCTCTGGATTCGCTTTTGACTTCTCTGTCTCTGGATGCCCTTCTGTTCTTTACTCTCTCCGAATGCCCTTCTGTTCTGTCCTCTCTCTGGATTCGCTTTTGACTTCTCTGTCTCTGGATGCCCTTCTGTTCTCTCCTCTCTCTGGATGCCCTTTTGTCCACTCCTCTCTCTTGATTCACTTCTGTTCTCTCCTCTCTCATGATGCACTTCTATTCTCACCTATCTCTGGATTCCCGTTTTGTCTTTTCCTTTCTCTGGATGCCCTTCTCTTCTCTCCTCTATCTAGATGCCCTTCTGTCCTCTATTCTCTCTGGACACATATCTTTTCTATTGTCTCTCTGGATGCCCTTCTGTGCTCTCCTCTCTCTGGAAGCCCTTCTGTCCTTTCCTCTCTCTGGATGCCCTTCTGCTCTCTCCTCTCTCTGAATGCCCTTCTGTTCTCTCCTCACTCTGGATGCCCTTCTGTTCTCTCCTTTTTCTGGATGCCCCTCCATTCTCTCCTCTCTCCAGATATCCTTCTGCCTTCTCCTCACTCTGGATGGCTTTCTGTTCTCTCCTCTCTCTGGATGCCCATCTGTCCTCTCCTCACTCTGTATGCACTTCTGTCTTCTCCTTTCTCTGGATGCCCTTCTGTTCTCTCCTCTCTTTGGATTCCCTTCTGTCTTCTCCTCTCTCTGGATGCCCTTCTGTTCTCTCCTCTCTCTCGATCCCCTTCTATCTTCTCCTTTCTCTGGTTGCCCTTCTGTTCTCTCCTCTCTCTGGATGCCCTTATGTTCTCTCCTCTCTATGGGTGCCATTGTGACCTCTTTTCTCTCTGTTTGACCTTCTGTTCTCTCCTCTCTCTGGATGTTCTTCTGTTCTCTCCTCTCTCCGGCTTCCCTTCTGTCTTCTCCTCTTTCTGTATACCCTTCTGTTCTCTGCTCTCTCTTCATGCCCATCTGTCCTCTATTGTCTCTGGATGTTCTTATGTTCTCTCCTCTCTCTGGATGTTCTTCTGTTTATCTGCTCTCTGGATACCTTTCTATTTTCTACTCTCTCTGGATGCCCTTCTGTCTTCTCTGCTCTCTGGATGCCCGTATCTTCTCTTCTCTCTTAGGATGTGTTTCTGTCCTCTCCTCTCTCTGGATGCCCTTCTGTTCTCTCCTCCTGGATGCCTTTCTGACCTCTTCTCTCCATGGATGCCCTTCTGCCTTCTATTCTCTCTGGATGGCTTTTTATTCTCTCCTCTCTCTGGATCCCTTCTGTCCTCTCCTTCTCTGTATGCCCTTCTTCACTCTCCTATCTCTAGATGCCCTTCTGTCCTCTCTTCTGTCTGGATGCTTTTCTGTCACTCCTCTCTCTGGATTCCCTTTTTGTCTTCTCCAATCGCTAGATGCCCTTCTCTTTTCTCCTCTTTCTAGATGCCCTTCTGTCTACTATTCTCCCTGGATGCTTCTCTGTTCTCTCTTTTCTCTGGATGCTGCTCTATGCTCTCCTCTCTCTGGATACCCTTCTGTTCTATTCTCTCTCTGGATGGCCTTCTGGCTTCTTCTCTCTCCCTATGCCCTTCTGTTCTATTATCTCTCCCTATGCCCTTCTGTCTTCTCCTCTTCTGAATTCCCAACAATTTTCTCCTCACTCTGGATACCGTTCTTTCTTCTACTCTCTCTAGATGCCCTTCTGTGTTCTTCTATTCTTTCTCTGGATGTCCTTCACTCTTCTGCTCTCTCTGGATGGGCTTCTGTTCTCTTGTCTTTCTGGATCCTTTCCTGTTCTCTCATCTCTCTAGATGCGCTTCTGTTCTCTCTTCTCTCAGAATGTCCTTTTGTCCTCTCCTCTCTCTGGATCCCCTTCTGTCTTCTCCTTTCTCTGGTTGCCCTTCTGTTCTCTCCTCTCTCTGGATGCCCTTATTTTCTCTCCTCTCTGTGGGTGCCCTTGTGACCTCTCCTCACTCTGGTTGCCCTACTGTTCTCTCCTCTCTCTGGACATCCTTCTGTCCTCTCCTCTCTCTGGATGGGATTTTTTCCTCTTCTCTCTCAGGATACTCTTCTATCCTATGCTCTCTCTTGATGCCCTTCTTTTCTCTCTGTGTGTATGCCCTTCTGTTCTCTCCTCTCTCTGAATTCCGTTTTGTCTTCTCCTCTCCCGGGATGACCTTCTGTTCTCTTCTCTCCCTAGATGCACTTCTGTCCTCTCCTCTCTCAGGATGCCCTTCTGTCTTCTTCTCCATCTTGATTCCTTCTCTCTTCTCCTTTTTCCAGATGCCCTTCTGTTCTCTCCTCTCTATGGAAGTCCTTCTGTCTTCTCTGCTCTCTGGATGCTTTTCTGTTCTCTCCTATCTCTACATGCCTAACTATTCTCTCCTATATCTAGATGCCCGTCTGTCTTCTCCTCTCTCTGTATTGCCTTCTTTAATCTTTTTTGGATGCCCTACTGAACTCTCCTCTCTCTGGGTGCCATTGTTTTCTCTCTTCTCTCTGGATGCCATTCTGTCCTCTCCTCTCTCTGGATGACCTTCTGTCTTCTCCTGTCTCTGGATGCCCTTCAGTCCTCTTCTCTCTCTGGATGTACTTCAGTTTTCTGCTCTCTCTGGAATGCCTTCTGTTCTCTCCTCTTCCTGGATTCTGTCCTGTCCTCTCATCTCTCTGAATGCCCTTTCGTACTCTCCTCTCTCTGGATGACCTTCTTTCCTCTCCTCCCTCTGGATGCCCTTTTTGTCTTCTCCTCTCGCTGGATGCCCTTCTCTTCTTTCCTCTCTCTGGATGCCCATCTGTCCTCTCCTCCCTCTGGATTCCCTTCTGTCCTCTACTCTCTCTGGATGCTCTTCCGTCCTCTCCTCTCTCTGAATGCCCTTGAGTTCTCTCCTCTCTCTTTATTCCCTTTTTGTCTTCTCCTCTCTCTGGAGGCCCTTCTGTTCTTTCCTCTCTCTGAATGTCCTTCTGTCTTCCAATATCTCTGGATGCCCTTTTGATCTCTCCTCTCTACGGATGCTCTTCTGTCCTCTCATCTTTCTGGATGCCCTTCTGTCTTCTCCTCACTGTGGATGCCCTTATTTTTTCACCTCTCTATGTATGCCCTTCCGTCTTCTCCTTTCGCTATATGCACTTCTGTTCTCTCCTCTCTCTAGATTCGCCCCTTTCCACTCATCTTTCTAGATTCCCTTCTGTTCTGTTCTCTCTATTGATGTTCTTCTGTTCTCTCATGTCTCTGGATGACTTTCTGTCCTCTCCTCTCTCTGGATGCCCTTCTTTCCTCTCCTTGTTCTGGATGCCCTTCTTTTCTCTCCTCTCTCTGGATGCCCTTTTTGTCTTCTCCTCTCGCTGGATGCCCTTCTCTTCTCTCCTCTCTCTGATGCCCTTCTGTCTTCTCCTCTCTCTGGATGCCTTTCTGTTCTCTGCTTTGTCCGGATGCCCTTCTGTCTCCTCCTCACTCTGATTGCCCTTCTGTCTTCTCCTCTATCTGGAGGCCCTTCTGTTCTTTCCTCTCTCTGGATGCCCTTCTGTTCTCTCCTCTCTCTGGATACCCTTCTGTCTTCTCCTATCTCCCTATGCCCTTCTTTCTTCTCTTCTTTCTGGATACCCTTATGTTCTTTGCTTTCTCTCCATGCCTTTCTCTCCTCTATTGTCTCTGGATGCCCTTTTGTTCTCTCCTCTGTCTGGATGTTCTTCTGTTTCTCCGCTCTCTGGATACCTTTCTATTCTCTATTCCCTCTTGATGCCCTTCTGTATTGTCTGCTCTCTGGATGCCCTTCTGTTCTCTTCTCTCTGTGCATGTGTTTCTGTCTTCTCCTCTCTCTGGATGCCCTTCTGACCTCTTCTCTCCATGGATGCCCTTCTGTCTTCTAATCTCTCTGGGTGGCTTTCAATTCTCTCCTCTCTCTGGATCCCTTCTGTCCTTTCTTTCTCTGTATGCCCTTCTTCACTGTCCTCTCTCTGGATGCCCTTCTGTTCTCTCCTCTCTCTGGATGCCCTTCTGACCTCTTCTCTCCATGGATGCCCTTCTGTCTTCTAATCTCTCTGGATGGCTTTCAATTCTCTCCTCTCTCTGGATCCCTTCTGTCCTCTCCTTCTCTGTATGCCCTTCTTCACTGTCCTCTCTCTGGATGCCCTTCTGTTCTCTTCTCTCTCTGGATGCCCTTCTGACCTCTTCTCTCCATGGATGCCCTTCTGTCTTCTCATCTCTCTGGATGGCTTTCAATTTTCTCCTCTCTCTGGATCCCTTCTGTCCACTCCTCTCTCTCGATGCCCTTCTTCACTCTCCTTTCTCTAGATGCCCTTCTGTCCTCTCCTCTGTCTGGATGTCCTTCTTTTCGCTCCTCTCTCTGGATTCCCTTTTTGTCTTTTCCTCTTGCTCGATGCCCTTCTCTTCTCTCCTCTTTCTAGATGCCCTTCTATCTGCTATTCTCTCTGGATGCTTCTCTGTTCTCTCGTTTCTCTGGATGCCCTTGTGTGCTCTCCTCTCTCTGGATGCCCTTATGTCCTCTTCTCTGTCTGGATGCCCTTCTGGCTTCTTCTCTCTCCCTATGCCCTTCTGTTCTCTCGTCTCTCCCGATGCCGTACTGTCTTCTGCTCTTTTGGATTCCCGACAATTTTCTCCTCACTCTGAATACCGTTCTTTCTTCTCCTTTCTCTAGATGTCCTTCTGTGTTCTCTTCTCTCTCTGGATGTCGTTCACTCTTCTGTTCTCTCTGGATGGGCTACTGTTCTCTCGTCTTTCTGGATTCTTTCTTGTTATCTCATATCTCTAGATGCGCTTCTGATCTCTCTTCTCTCGGATTGTCCTTCTGTCCTCTGCTCTCTCTCTGGAAGCCCTTCTGTATTCTCCTTTCTCTGGTTGCCCTTCTGTTCTCTTCTCTCTCTTTATGTCCTTCTTCCTCTCCTCTCTCTGGATGCGACTTTGTCCTCTTCTCTTTCAGGATACCCTTCTGTATTATCCTCTCTCTGGATGCCCTTCTGTTCTCGCCTCTCTCTGGATGCCCTTGTGTCCTCTCTCTCTGTATGCCCTTCTGTTCTCTCCTCTCTCTGAATTCCCTTCTGTCTTCTCCTCTCAACGGATGACCTTCTGTTCTCTTCTCTCCCTAGATACACTTCTGTCCTCTCCTCTCTCAGGATGCCCGTCTGTCCTCTTCTCCATCAGGATTCCTTCTCTCTTCTCCTCTTTTCAGATGCCCTTCTGTTCTCTCCTCTCTCTGGAAGCCCTTCTGTCTTCTCCGCTCTCTGGATGCTTTTCTGTTCACTCCTCTCTCTACATGCCTAACTGTTCTCTCTTCTATCCAGATGCCATTCTATCTTCTCCTCTCTCTGTATGGCCGTCTATAATCTTTTCTGTGGATGCCTTTCTGCCTTCTCTTCTCTCTAGATGCCATTGATTTCTCTCTTCTCTCTGGATGCTGTTCTGTCCTCTCCTCTCTCTGGATGCCCTTTTGTCTTCTCCTGTCTCCGGATGCCCTTCAGTCCTCTTCTCTCTCTGGATGTACTTCAGTTTTCTGCTCTCTCTGACATGCCTTCTCTTCTCTCCTCTTCCTGGATTTTGGCCAGTTCTCTTCTCTCTCTGGATGCCCTTCTGTCCTCTCCTCTCTCTGAATGACCTTCTGTCCTCTTCTCTCTCTGGATGCCCTTGAGTTCTCTCCTCGCTCTGGATTCACTTTTTGTCTTCTCCTCTCACTGGATGCCCTTCTCTTCTCTCCTCTCTCTGGATTCCCTTCTGTCTTCTCCTCTCTCTTGATGCCCTTCTGTTTTCTCCTCTCTCCAGATGCCCTTCTGTCTTCTACTCTCTCTGGTTGACCTTCTGTCTTCTACTCTCACTGGAGGCCCTTCTGTTCTTTCCTCTCTCTGGATGCCCTTCTGTCTTCTTCTCTCTCTGGATGTCCTCTGGCTTCCAATATCACTGGATGACCTTTTGATCTCTCCTCTCTACGGATGCTCTTCTTTCCTCTCATCTCTCTGGATGTCCTTCTGTCTTCTCCTCGCTGTGGATGCCCTTCTTTTTTTCACCTCTCTATGACTGCCCTTCAGTCTTCTCCTCTCTCTACATGCGCTTCTGTTCTCTCATCTCTCTAGATTTGCCCCTTTCCTCTCATCTCTCTAGATTCCCTTCTGTTCTGTTCTCTTTATTGATGCTCTTCTGTTCTCTCATGTCTCTGGATGACCTTTTGTCCTCTCCTCGCTCTGGATGCCCTTCAGTCTTCTACTTTCTCTGGGTGCCCTCTGTTCTCTCCTCTATCTAGATTCTCTTCTCTCCTCTCATCTCTCTGGATGCCCATCTGTTCTATTCTCTCTCTGTATGATCATCTCTTCTCTCATCTCTCTGGATGCCATTCTGTACTCACCTCTCTGTGGATGATATTCTGTTCTCTCATCTCTCTAATTGCCCTTGTGTCCTCTCCTCTCTCTGTTGCCCTTCAGTCCTCTACTCTCTCTGGATGCCCTTCTGTCTTCTCCTCTCTCTGGATGCCCTTCTGATCTCTCCTCTCACCGGATGTTCTTCTATACTTTCATCTCTTTGGATGCCCTTCATTATTCTGCTCTCTCTGGATGCCCATCTGTTTTCACAACTCTCTGGATGTCCTTGAGTCCTCTCCTCTCTCTGGATTTTCTTCTGTTTTCTCATTTCTCTGGATGCCCTTGTGACCTCTCCTCTCCCTGGATGTTTCTCTGTGCTCTCCTCTCTCTGGATGCCCTTCTGTCTTCTCCTTTCTCTGGTTGCCCTTTTGTTCTCTCTATCCTCTGAATGCCCTTCTGTTCTCTCCTCATTCTGGATACCCTTGTGTCCTCTTCTCTCTCCAGTTTCCCTCTTTTCACTCCTCTCTCGATGTCCTTCTATCCTCTCCTCTCTCTGGATACAATTTTTCCTCTCCTCTCACTGGATGCCCTTCTCTTCTCTCCTCTCTCTGGATGCCCTTCTGTCCTATCCTCTCTCAGGATGCCCTTCTGTTCTCTCCTCTCTCTAAATGCCCTTCTTTTCTTTCCATTCTCTGGAAGCCCTTTGGTCCTATCCTTTCTCTGGAGGCCCTTCTTTTCTCTCCTCTCTCTGGATGCCTTTCTGTCTTCTCCTCTCTCCGAATGCCCTTCTGTTCTTTCCTTTCTCTTGATTCGATTTTGTCTTCTTTTTCTCTGGATGCCCTTTTGTTCTCACCCCTTTCTGGATGCCCTTCGGTTCTCTCATCTATCTAGATGTCCTTCTGTCTTCTCCTCCCTCTTTGTGTCCTTCTGTACTCTTTTCTGTGGATGCCCTACTTTCCTCTCCTCTCTCTGGATGCCCTTCTGCCTTCTCTTCTCTCTGGAGGCCATTCTGTGCTTCCCTCTCTCTGGATGCCCCTCTGTCTTCTCCTATCTCCCTATGCCCTTCTGTCTTCTGCTCTTTCTGGATGCCCTTCTGTTCTCTCATCTATCTAGATGTCCTTCTGTCTTCTCCTCCCTCTGTATGGCATTCTGTACTCTTTTCTGTGGATGCCCTACTTTCCTCTCCTCTCTCTGGATGCCCTACTGCCTTCTCTTCTCTCTGGAAGCCATTCTGTTCTCTCCTCTCTCTGGATGCCCCTCTGTCTTCTCCTATCTCCCGATTCCCATCTGTCTTCCCCTCTTTCTGGATGCCCTTCTGTTCTTTCATCTATCTAGATGCCCTTCTGTCTTCTCCTCCATCTGTATGGCCTTCTGTTCTCTTTTATGTGGATGCCCTACTTTAATCTCCACTCTCTGGATACCCTTCTGCCTCCTCTTCTCTCTGGAGGCCATTCTGTCCTATCCTCTTCGGGATGCCCATCTGTCCTCTTCTCCATCTGGATGCCTTCTCTCTTCTCCTCTTTCCAGATGTGCTTCTATGCTCTCCTCTCTCTTGAAGCCCTTCTGTTTTCTAATCGGTCTGGATGACCTTCTGTTCTTTCCTCTCTCTGGATGCCTTTCTGTCCTCTCCTCTCTCTGGATGCCCTTCTGTACTCTCCTCTCTCTTGATACCCTTCTGTCCTCTCCTCTCTCTGCATGCCCTTCTGTCTTCTTCTCTCTCTGGATGAACTTCTCTTTCTCTCCTCTCTCTGAATGCCCATTTGTTCTCACTTCTCTCTACATGCCCTTCTGTCCTCTCATCTGTATGTATGCTCTTATGTTCTCTCCTCTCTCTGTATGCCCTTCTGTCTTCTCCACTTTCTGGATGCCCTACAGTTCTCTACTCTCTGTGGATGAGATTTTGTCTTCTCCTCTCTATGGATGCCCTTCAGAACTCTCCTCTCCATGGATGCCCTTCTGATCACTATTCTCTCTGGATGCTCTTCTGTTCTCTTCTGTCTTTTCCTCTCTCTGGATGGCTTTCTGTTCTCTCCTCTCTCTGGATCCCTTCTGTCCTCTCCACTCTCTGGATGCCCTTCTTCACTCTCTTCTCTATGTATGCCCTTCTGTCCTCTCCTCTCTCTGGATGCCCTTCTGTCCTCTCCTCTCTCTGGATGCCCTTCTTTGCTCTCCTCTCTCTGGATGCCCTTCTGTCTTCTCCTTTCTCTGAATGCCCTTCTGTTCTCTCCTCTCTTTCGATGCCATTTTGTCCTCTCCTATCTCTGGATACCCTTCTGTTCTATCCTCTCTGAATGCTCTTCTGTTCTCTCCTCTCTCTGGATGCCCTTGTGTCCTCTTCTCTCTCTAGATGTCCTTCTGTTCTCTCCTCTCTCAGGATGTGTGTCTGTCCTCTTCTGGATCTAGATGCCTTCTCTCTTTTCCTCTTACCAGATGCCCTTCTGTTCACTCCTCTCTCTTGAAGCCCTCCTGTCTTCTCAACTCTCTGGATGCCCTACTGTTCTCTCTTCTATCTAGATGCCCTTCTGTCTTCTCCCCTCTCTGTAGGGCCTTCTTTATTCTTTTCTGCGAATACCCTTCTGCCCTCTCCTCTCTCTGGATGCATTACTGCTCTCTCTTCTCTCTGGAGGCTATTCTGTCCTCTCCTCTGTCTGGATGCCCTTCTGTCTTCTCTCTCCAGATGGCCTTCTGTTTTCTCCTCTTTCTGGATACCTTTCTGTTCTCTGCTCTCTCTTCATGCCCTTCTGTGCTCTATCCTCTCTAAATGCCCTTCTGTCCTCTCCTCTTTTTGGATGCCCTTCTGCTCTCTCTTCTCTCTGGATGCCCTTCTATGCTCTCCTCTCTCTGGATACCCTTCTGACATCTTCTCTCTCTGGATGCCCTTCTGGCTTCTTCTCTCTCCCTATGCCCTTCTGTTCTATCATCTCTTTCGATGCCATTCTGTCTTCTCCTCTTCTGGATTCCCGACAATTTTCTCCTCACTCTGAATACCGGTCTTTCTTCTCCTCTCTCTAGATACCCTTCTGTGTTCTCCTCTTCTCTCTCTGGAAGTCCTTCACTCTTCTGCTTTCTATGGATGGACTTCTGAACTCTCGTCTTTCTGGATTCTTTCCTGTTCTCTCATCTCTCTAGATGTGCTTCTGTTCTCTCTTCTCTAGGAATGTCCTTCTGTCCTCTCCTCTCTCTGGATGCCCTTCTGTCTTCTCCTTTCTCTGGTTGGCCTTCTGTTCTCTCCTTTCTCTGGATGCCTTTCTGTTCTCTCCTCTCTCTGGGTGCCATTGTGTCCTCTTCTCTCTCTGGTGGCCCTTCTGTTCTCTCCTCTCTCTGGATGTTCTTCTGTCCTCTCCAATCTCTGGATGCAATTTTGTCCTCTCCTCTCTCAGGATACCCTTCTATACTATCCTCTCTCTGGATGCCCTTCTGTACTCTCTTTTCTCTGGATGCCCTTGTGTCCTCTCTCTCTGGATGCCATTCTGTTCTCTCCTCTCCCTGAATGCACTTCTGCCCTCTCCTCTCTCAGGATTCCCATCTGTACTCTTATCCATCTAGATTCCTTCTCTCTTCTCCTCTTTCCAGATGCCCTACTGTTCTCTCCTCTCTCTGGAAGCCCTCCTGTCTTCTCCACTCTCTGGATGCTTTTCTGTTCTCTCCTCTCTCTACATGCCTAACTGTTCTCTCCTCTATCTAGATGCCCTTCTGTCTTCTCCTCTCTCTGTACGGCATTCTTTAATCTTTTCTGTGGATGCCCTTCTGACGTCTCCTCTCTCTGGATGCCATTGTTTTCTCTCTTCTCTCTGGATGCCATTCTGTCCTCTCCTCTCTCTGGATGCCCTTCTGTCTTCTCCTGTCTATGGATGCCCTTCAGTCCTCTTCTCTCTCTAGATGTACTTCAGTTTTCTGTTCTCTCTGGAATGCCTTCTGTTTTTTCCTCTTCTTAGATTCTGTCCTGTTCTCTCATCTCTCTGGATGACCTTCTGTCCTCTCCTCTCTCTGGATGCCCTTATTTCCTCTCCTCTTTCTGGATGCTCTTTTTTTCTCTTCTCTTTTTGGATGCCCTTTTGGTCTTCTTTCGCTGGATGCCCTTCTCTTTTCTCCTCTCTCTGGACGTCCTTCTGTTCTCTCCTTTGTCCCGATGCCCTTCTGTCTCCTCCTCTCTCTGATTGCCCTTCTGTCTTCTCCTCTATCTGGAGGCCCTTCTGTTCTTTCCTTTCTCTGGATGCCCTCCTGTCCTCTCCTCTCTCTGGATACCCTTCTTTCTTCTCCTATCTCCCAATGCCCTTCTGTCTTCTCCTCTTTCTGGATACCCTTCTGTTCTCTGCTCTCTCTTCATGCCCTTCTGTCCTCTATTGTATCTGGATGCCCTTATGTTCTCTCCTCTCTCTGGATGTTCTTCTGTTTCTCCTCTCTCTGGATACCATTCTATTCTCTATTCTCTCTGGATGCCCTTCTGTCTTCTCTGCTCTCTGGGTGCTTTTCTGTTCTTTTCTCTCTGTGGATGTGTTTCTGTCTTCTCCTAACTCTGGATTCCCTTCTGTTCTCACCTCTCTCTGGAAGCCTTTCTGTCTTCTCCACTCTCTGGAGTCTTTTCTGTTCTCTAATCTCTCTAGATGCCTAACTGTTCTCTCCTCTATCTAGATGCCCTTCTGTCTTCTCCTCTCTCTGTATGGCCTTCTTTAGTCTTTTCTAGTGGATGCCTTTCTGCACTCTCCTCTCTCTGGATCCCCTTTGGCTCTCTCTTCTCTCTGGATGCCCTTCTGTCCTCTCCTCTCTCTGGATGCCCTTCTGTCTTCTCCTATCTCCCGATGCCCTTCTGTCTTCACCTCTTTCTGGATACCTTTCTGTTCTCTGCTCTCTCTTCATGCCCTTCTGTTTTTTATTGTCTCTTGGTGCACTTATGTTCTCTCCTCTCTCTGGATGTTCTTCTATCTTCTCCGCTCTCTGAATACCTTTCTATTCTCTACTCTCTCTGGATGCCCTTCTGTCTTCTCTGCTCTCTGGATGCCCTTCTGTTCTCTTCTCTGTGGATGTGTTTCTGTCTTCTCCTCTCTCTGGATGCCCTTCTGTTCTCTCCTCCTGGATGCCCTTCTGACCTCTTCTATCCATGTATGCCCTTCTGTTTTATAATCTCTCTGGATAGCTTTTTATTCTCTCCTCTCTCTGGATCCCTTCTGTCCTCTCCTTCTCTGTATGCCCTTCTTCACTCTCCTCTCTCTGGATGCCCTTCTCTTCTCTCCTCTCTCTAGATGACCTTCTGACCTCTTATCTCCATGGATGCCCTTCTGTCTTCTAATCTCTCTGGATGGCTTTCTATTCTCTCTTCTCTCTGGATCCCTTCTGTCCACTCCTCTCTCTGGATGCCCTTCTAAATTCTCCTCTCTCTAGATGCCCTTCTGTCCTCTCTTCTGTCTGGATGTCCTTCTGTTCGCTCCTCTCTCTGGATTCCCTTTTTGTCTTCTCCTCTCGCTGGATGCCCTTCTCTTCTCTCCTCTTTCTAGATGCCCTTCTGTCTGTTATTCTCTCTGGATGCTTCTCTGTTCTCTCGTTTCTCTTGATGCCCTTCTGTGCTCTTCTCTCTCTGGATGTCCTTCTGTCCTCTTCTCTGTCTGGATGCCCTTCTGGCCTCTTCTCTCTCCCTATGCCCTTCTGTTCTCTCGTCTCTCCAGATGCCCTTCTGTCTTCTCCTCTTCTAAATTCCTGACAATTTTCTCCTCACTCTGAATACCATTCTTTCTTCTCCTCTCTCTAGATGTCCTTCTGTGTTCTCCTCTCCTCCCTCTGGATGTCCTTCACTCTTCTGCTCTCTCTGGATGGGCTTCTGTTCTCTCATCTTTCTGGATTCTTTCCTATTCTCTCTTCTCTCTCTCTAGATGCGCTTCTGTTCTCTCTTCTCTCAGAATGTCCTTCTGTCCTCTCCTCTTTCTAGATGCCCTTCTGTCTTCTCCTTTCTCTGGTTGGCCTTCTGTTCTCTCCTCTCTCTAGATGCCCTTCTGTTCTCTCCTCTCCTTGGGTGTCCTTGTGTCCTCTTCTCTCTCTGGTTGCCCTTCTGTTCTCTCCTCTCTCTGGATGTCCTTCTGTCCTCTCCTCACTCTGGATGCGATTTTATCCTCTCCTCTCTCAGGATACCCTTCTATACTATCCTCTCTCTGGACGACCTTCTGTTCTTGCCTCTCTCTGGATGCCCTTGTGTCCTCTCTCTCTGTATGCCCTTTTGTTCTCTCCTCTCTCTGGATGCCCTTCTGTTCTCTCCTTTCCCTGGGTGCCCTTGTGTCCTCTTCTCTCTCTGGTTGCCCTTCTGTTCTCTCCTCTCTCTGGATGTCCTTCTGTCCTCTCCTCACTCTGGATGCGATTTTGTCCTCTCCTCTCTCAGGATACCCTTCTATACTATCCTTTCTCTGGATGCCCTTCTGTTCTCGCCTCTCTCTGGATGCCCTTGTGTCCTCTTCTCTCTCTGGTTGCCCTTCTGTTCTCTCCTCTCTCTGGATGTCCTTCTGTCCTCTTCTCTCTCTGGATGCTATTTTGTCCTCTCCTCTCTCAGGATAACCTTCTGTTCTATCCTCTCACTGTATGCCCTTCTGTTCTCTCCTCTCTCTGAATTCCCTTCTGTCTTCTCCTCTCTCCAGATGACCTTCTGTTCTCTTCTCTCCCTAGATGCACTTCAGTCCTCTCCTCTCTCAGGATGCCCATCTGTCCTCTTCTCCATCTAGATTCTTTCTCTCTTCTCCTCTTTCCAGATGCCCTACTGTTCTCTCCTCTCTCTGGAAGCCCTTCTGTCTTCTCCGCTCTCTGGATGCTTTTCTGTTCTCTCCTCTCTCTACATGCCTAACTGTTCTCTCCTCTATCTAGATGCCCTTCTGTCTTCTCCTATCTCTGTATGGCCTTCTTTACTCTTTTCTGTGGATGCCCTTCTGACCTCTCCTCTCTCTGGATGCCATTGTTTTCTCTCTTCTCTCTGGATGCCATTCTGTCCTCTCCTCTCTCTGGATGCCCTTCTGTCTTCTCCTGTCTCCGGATGCCCTTCAGTCCTCTTCTCTCTCTGGATGTACTTCAGTTTTCTGCTCTCTCTGGAATGCCTTCTGTTCTCTCCTCTTCCTGGATTCTGTCCTGTTCTCTCATCTCTCTGGATGCCCTTCTGTCCTCTCCTCTCTCTGGATGACCTTCTTTCCTCTCCTCTTTCTGGATGCCCTTCTTTTCTCTCCTCCCTCTGGATGCCCTTTTTGTCTTCTCCTCTCGCTGGATGCCCTTCTGTCTTCCAATCTCTCTGGATGCCCTTTTGATCTCTCCTCTCTATGGATGCTCTTCTGTCATCTCCTCTCACTGGATGCCCTTCTGTCTTCTCCTCGCTGTGGATGCCCTTCTTTTTTCACCTCTCTATGGATGCCCTTCGGTCTTCTCCTCTCTCTACATGTGCTTCTGTTCTCTCCTCTCTCTAGATTCGCCCCTATCCTCTCATCTCTCTAGATTCCCTTCTGTTCTGTTCTCTCTATTGATGCTCTTCCATTCTCTCATGTCTCTGTATGACCTTGTGTCCTCTCCTCGCTCTGGATGCCCTTCTTTCTTCTACTTTCTCTGGATGCCCTTCTGTTTTCTCCTCTATCTAGATTCTCTTCTGTCCTCTCATCTCTCTGGATGCCCATCTGTTTTATTCTCTCTCTGTATGATCATCTCTTCTCTCATCTCTCTGGAGGCCATTATGTACTCACCTCTCTGTGGATGATATTCTGTTCTCTCATCTCTCTAATTGCCCCTGTGTCCTCCTCTCTCTCCATTGCCCTTCTGTCCTCTCCTCTCTCTGGATGCCCTTCTATCTTCTTCTCTCTCTGGATGCCCTTCTGATCTCTCCTCTCTCCAGATGCTCTTCTATCCTCTCATCTCTTTGGATGCCCTTCTTTCTTCTCCTCTCTCTGGATGCCCTGTCTGTTTTCACACCTCTCTGGATGCCCTTGTGTCCCCTCTTCTCTCTGAATACTCTTCTGCTTTCTCATTTCTCTGGATGCCCTTGTGACCTCTCCTCTGTCTGGATTTCCCTCTGTCCTCTCCTCTCTCCAGATGCCCTTCTGTCTTCTCCTTTCTCTGGTTGCCCTTCTGTTCTCTCCTCTCTCTGGATGCCCTTCTCTTCTCTCCTCACACTGGATGCCCTTGAGTACTTTTCTCTCTCCAGTTTACCTTCTGTTCTCTTCCTCTCTCTGGATGTCCTTCTGTCCTCTACTCCCTCTGGATGCAATTTTGTCCTCTCCTCTCTCTGGATACCCTTCTCTTCTATCCTCTCTCTGGATGCCCTTCTGTTCTCGCCTCTCTCTGGATTCTCTTATTTCCTCTTCTCTCTCTGGATGCCCTTCTATTCTCCCCTCTCTCTGGATTCCCTTCTCTCTTCTTTTCTCTCTGGAGGCACTTCTGTTCTTTCCTCTCTCTGGATGCTCTTCTGTCCTCTCCTCTCTCTGGATGCCCTTCTGTTCTCTCCTTTATCTGGATTCGCTTTTTGTCTTCTCCTCTCTCTGGATGCCCTTCTTTGCTCTCCTTTCTCTGGATTCCCTTCTGTCTTCTATTTTTTCTCGATGCCCTTCTGTTCTCTTCTCTCTCCAGATGAAGTTCTGTCTTCTCCTCACTCTGGATGCCCTTCTGGTCTCTCATCTATCGGGATGTGCTTCTGTGCTCTCCTCTCTCTGGATGGCCTTTGCTCTCTCCTCTCTCTGAATGCCCTTCTGTTCTCTCCTCAATCTGGATGCCCTTCTGTTCCCTTCTTTTTCTGGATGCCCTTCTGTTCTCTCCTCTCTCCGGATGCCCTTCTCCCTTCTCCTATCTCCTGATGCCATTCTGTTCTCTCCTCTCTCTGGATTCCCTTCTGTCTTCTCCTCACTCTGAATGACTTTCTGTTCTCTCCTCCCTCTGGATGCCCTTCTGTTCTCTCCTCTCTCTGGCTTCCCTTCTGCCTTCTGCTCTCTCTTGATGACCTTCTGTTCTCTCCTCTTTTTCGATGCTCTTCTGTTCTCTTCTCTCTCTGGATGCCCTTCTGTCTTCTCCTCTCTCTCTGGATGCCGTTCTATCCTCTCCTCTCTCTCTGGAAGCCCTTCTGTCTTATCCTCTCAATGGATGCACTTCTGTTCTCTCCTCTTTCTGGATTCCTTATTTTTCTTTTCCTCTCTCTGGATGCCCTTCTGTCATCTCCTCTCTCTGAATGACCTTCTGTCTTCTCCTCTCTCCTGATGCCCATCTGTTCTCTCCTCTTTCCCAATGCCTTTCTGTTCTCTCCTCTTTCTGGATTCACTTCTGTCTTCTCCTTCCCTGGATGCCCATCATTTCTCTCATTTCTCTGGATGCCCTTTTGTCCTCCTCTCTCTGGATACCTTTCTGTTCTGTCCTCTCCCTGGATGCCCCTCTGTTCTCTTCTCTTTATGGATGCCTTTCTGTCCTCTCCTCTCTGGAGGCCCTTCTGTCTTCTTCTCTCTCAGTATGCCCTTCGGTTCTCTCCTCTCTTTGGATTCCCTTCTGTTCTCTCCTCTCTCTGTATGGCCTTCTGTACTATTTTATGTGGATGCCCTTTTTTGCTCTCCTCTCTCTGGATGCCCTTCTGTCTTCTCCTATCTCCCGATGCCATTCTGTTCTCTCCTCTCTCTGGCTTCCCTTCTGTCTTCTCCTCTCTCTTGATGACCTTCTGTTCTGTCCTCTTTCTGGATGCTCTTCTGTTATCTCCTCTCTCTGGATGCCCTTCTGTCTTCTCCTATCTCTGGATGCCTTTCTGGTCTCTCCTCTCTCTGGATGCTCTTCTGTTCTCTCCTCTCTCTGGATTCCCTTCTGTCTTCTCCCTTCTCTGGATGCCATTCTATACTCTCCTTTCACTGGATGCCCTTCTGTCTTCTCCTATCTCCCGATGCCCTTCTGTCTTCTCCTCTTTCTGGATGCCCTTCTGTTCTCTGCTCTCTTTAGATGTCATTCTGTCCTCTCTTCTCTCTGTATGCCCTTCTGTTCTCTTCTCCCTCTGAATGCCTTCTGTACTTTCCTCACTCAGGATGCCAGTAGGTCCTCTTCTCCATTGGATGCCTTCTCTCTTCTAATCTCTCTGGATGCCCTTCTGTCTCCTCCTCTCTCTAGATGCACTTCTGTTCTCTCCTCTTTCTGGATTCCCTGTTTTTCCTTTCCTCTCTCTGGATGCCCTTCTGTCTTCTCCTCTCTCTCTCTATGACCTTCTGTACTATTTTATGTGGATGACCTTCTTTACTCTCCTCCCTCTAGATGACCTTCTGTCGTCTCCTCTCTCCCGATGCACTTCTGTTCTCTCCTCTCTCCGAATGGCCTACTGTTCTCTCCTCTATCTAGATGCCCTTGTGTCTTCTCCTCTCTCTGTATGGCCTTCTGTACTACTTTATGTGGATGCCCTTTTTTGCTCTCCTCTCTCTGGATGCTCTTTTGTCTTCTCCTCTATCTGGATGACCTTCTGTTCTCTCCTCTCTCTGGATGCCCTTCTGTTCTCTCCTCTCTCTGGCTTCCCTTCTGTCTTCTCCTCTCTCTTGATGACCTTCGGTTCTCTCCTCTTTTTCGATGCTCTTCTGTTCTCTCCTCTCTCCGGATGCCCTTCTGTCTTTTCCTCTCTATGGATGCCCTTCTGGTCTCTCCTCTCTCTGGATGCCATTCTGGTCTCTCCTCTCTCTGGATTCCCTTCTGTCTTTTCCTCTCTCTGGATGCAGTTCTATCCTCTCCTCTCTCTGGATGCCCTTCTGTCTTCTCCTCTCTCTGGATGCACTTCTGTTCTCTCCTCTTTCTGGATTACTTATTTTTCTTTTCCTCTCTCTGGATGCCCTTCTGTCATCTCCTCTCTCTGGATGCCCTTCTGTCATCTCCTCTCTCCCGATGCCCATCTGTTCTCTCCTCTTTCCCAATGCCTTTCTGTTCTCTCCTCTCTCTGGATTTGCTTCTGTCTTCTCTATCTCTGGATGCCCTTCTGTTATCTCTTTTCTCTGGATGCCCTTTTGTCCTCTTCTCTCTGGATACCCTTCTGTTCTGTCCTCTCCCTGAATGCCCTTCTGTTCTCTTCTCTTTATGGATGCCCTTCTGTCATCTCCTCTCTGGAGGCCCTTCTGTCTTCTCCTCTCTCCTTATGCCCTTCTGTTCTCTCCTCTCTTTGGATTCCCTTCTGTTCTCTCCTCTCTCTGTATGGCCTTCTGTACTATTTTATGTGGTTGCCCTTCTTTGTTCTTTTCTCTCTGGGTGCGCTTCTGTCTTCTACTATCTCCCGATGCCATTCTGTTCTCTCTTCTCTCTGGCTTCCCTTCTGTCTTCTCCTCTCTCTTGATGACCTTCGGTTCTCTCCTCTTTTTCGATGCTCTTCTGTTCTCTCCTCTCTCCGGATGCCCTTCTGTCTTTTCCTCTCTATGGATGCCCTTCTGGTCTCTCCTCTCTCTGGATGCCATTCTGGTCTCTCCTCTCTCTGGATGCAGTTCTATCCTCTCCTCTCTCTGGATGCCCTTCTGTCTTCTCCTCTCTCTGGATGCACTTCTGTTCTCTCCTCTTTCTGGATTACTTATTTTTCTTTTCCTCTCTCTGGATGCCCTTCTGTCATCTCCTCTCTCTGGATGCCCTTCTGTCATCTCCTCTCTCCCGATGCCCATCTGTTCTCTCCTCTTTCCCAATGCCTTTCTGTTCTCTCCTCTCTCTGGATTTGCTTCTGTCTTCTCTATCTCTGGATGCCCTTCTGTTATCTCTTTTCTCTGGATGCCCTTTTGTCCTCTTCTCTCTGGATACCCTTCTGTTCTGTCCTCTCCCTGAATGCCCTTCTGTTCTCTTCTCTTTATGGATGCCCTTCTGTCATCTCCTCTCTGGAGGCCCTTCTGTCTTCTCCTCTCTCCTTATGCCCTTCTGTTCTCTCCTCTCTTTGGATTCCCTTCTGTTCTCTCCTCTCTCTGTATGGCCTTCTGTACTATTTTATGTGGTTGCCCTTCTTTGTTCTTCTCTCTCTGGATGCGCTTCTGTCTTCTACTATCTCCCGATGCCATTCTGTTCTCTCTTCTCTCTGGCTTCCCTTCTTTCTTCTCCTCTCTCTTGATGACCTTCTGTTCTGTCCTCTTTCTGGATGCTCTTCTGTTCTCTCCTCTCTCTGGATTCCCTTCTGTCTTCTCCTCTTTCTCTGTATGCCCTTCTGCTCTCACCACTCTCTGGATAGCCTTCTGTTCTTTCCTTTATCCGGATGCCCTACTGTCTTCTCCTCTCTCTGGTTACCCTTCTACACTCTCCTCTCTCTGGATGCCCTTCTGTTCTCTCCTCTCTCTGGCTTACCTTCTGTCTTCTCCTCTCTCTTGATGATCTTCTGTTCTGTCCTCTTTCTGGATGCTCTTCTGTTCTCTCCTCTCTCTGGATGCCCTTCTGTCTTCTCCTGTCTCTGGATTCCCTTCTGTCTTCTCCCCTCTCTGAATGCCATTCTATCCTCTCCTCTCACTGGATGTCCCTTATGTATTCTCCTATCTCCTGATGCCCTTCTGTCTTCTCTTTCTGGATGCCCTTCTATTCTCTGCTCTCTCTTGATGCCCTTCTGTCCTCTCTTCTCTCTGTATGCCCTTCTGTTCTCTTCTGTCAATGAATGCCTTCTGTAGTCTCCTCTCTCTGGATGCCGGTAGTTCCTCTTCTCCATTGGATGTCTTCTCTCTTCTAATCTCTCTGGATGCCCTTCTTTCTTCTTCTCTCTCTGGATGCACTTCTGCTCTCTCCTCTTTCTGGATTCCCTATTTTTCTTTTCCTCACTCTGGATGCCCTTCTGTCTTCTCCTATCTATGTATGGCCTTCTGTACTATTTTATGTGGATGACCTCCTTTGCTCTCCTCCCTCTAGATGACCTTCTGTCTTCTCTCCCAATGCACTTCTGTTCTCTCCTCTCCGAAATGCCCTTCTGTTCTCTCCTCTCTCTGGATTCGCTTCTGTCTTCTCCTTCTCTGGATGCCCTTCTCTTCTCTCCTCTTTCTGGATGCCCTAGTGTTCTCTCCACTATCTACATGTCTTTCTGTCTTCTCCTTTCTCTGTATGGCATTCTGTACTATTTTACGTGGATGCCCTTCTTTGCCCTCCTCTCTCTGGATTCCCTTCTGTCTTCTCCTCGCTCTGGATGCCCTTCTGTTCTCTCCTCTCTTCGAATGTCCTTCTGTTCTCTCCTCTCTCTGGATTCACTTCTGTCTTCTCCTTCTCTGGATGCCCTTCTGTTCTGTACTCTCCCTGGATGCCCTTCTGTTCTCTCTTCTCTTTGGATTCCTTTCTGCCTTCTTTCTCTGTATGGCCTTCTGTACTATTTTATGTGGATGACCTTTTTTTGCTCTCTTCTCTATGGATGCACTTCTGTCTTCTCCTATCTTCCGATGCCCTTCTGACTTCCCCTCTTTCTGGATCCCCTTCTGTTCCCTGCTTTCTTTAGATGCCCTTAGTCCTCTCTTCTCTCTGGATGTCCTTCTGTTCTCTTCTCTCCCTGAATGCCTTCTGTACTCTCCTCTCTCAGGAAGCCCGTCGGTCCTCTTCTCCATCTGGATGCCTTCTCTCTTCTTCTCCCTCTGGATGCCCTTCTGTCTTCTCCTATCTATGGATGCACTTCTGTTCTCTCCTCTTTCTGGATTCCCTATTTTTCTTTTCCTCACTCTGGATGCCCTTTTGTCCTCTCCTCTCTCTGTATGAACTTCTGTACTATTTTATGTCGATGCCCTTTTTTGCTCTCCTCCCTCTGGATGACCTTCTGTCTTCTCCTCTCTCCCGATGACCTTCTGTTCTCTCCTCTCTCCAAATGCCCTTCTGTTCTCTCCTCTCTCTTCATTCGCTTCTGTCTTCTCCTTTTCTGGATGCCCTTCTGTTCTCTCCTCTTTCTGGATGCCCTTCTGTTCTCTCCTCTACCTAGATGCCCTTCTGTTTTCTCCTCTGTCTGTATAGCCTTTTGTACTATTTTATGTGGATGCCCTTCTTTCCTCTCCTCTCCCTAGATGCCCTTCTGTCTTCTCCTATCTCCTGATGCCCTTCTGTCTTCTCCTCTTTCTGGATGCCCTTCTGTTCTCTCCTCTCTCTAGATGCCCTTCTTTCCTCTATGGATACCCTTCTGTTCTCTTCTCTCCATAAAGACCTTCTGTCCTCTACTCTCTCAGGATCCCTGTCGGTCCTCTTATCCATCTGGATGCCTTCTCTCTTCTCTTCTTTCTGGATGCCTTTCTGTCTTCTCCTCTCTCTGGATGCCCTTCTGTTCTCTCCTTTCTCTCTGGATGGCCTTCTGTTCTCTCCTCTCTCCGGATGCCTTTCTGTTCTCTCCTCTATCTAGATTCCCTTCTGTCTTCTCCTCTTTCTGTATGGCCTTCTGTACTATTTCATGTGGATGCCCTTTTTTGCTCTCCTCTCTCTGGATGACCTTCTGACTGCTCCTATCTCACCATGCCCTTCTGTTCTCTCCTCTCTATGGATTCTGTTCTGTCTTCTTCTTTCTCTGTATGCCATTCTGTCCTCTCCTCTCTCTGGATGCCCTTCTGTCTTCTCCTCTCTCTGGATGCACTTCTGTTTTCTCCTCTTTCTGGATTCCCTATATTTCTTTTCCTCTCTCTGGATGCCCTTCTGTCATCTCCTCTCTCTGGATGACCTTCTGTCTTCTCCCTTCTCCCGATGCCCTTCTGTTCTCTCCTCTCTCTGAATGCCCTTCTGTTCTCTCCTCTCTCTGGATTCGCTTCAGTCTTCTCTTTCTCTGGATGTCCATCTGTTCTCTCCTCTCTCTGGATGCCCTTTTGTCCTCTGTTCTCTGGATTCCCTTCTGTTCTGTCCTCTCCCTGGATACCCTTCTGTTCTCTTCTCTTTATGGATGCCCTTCTGTCCTCTCCTCTCTGGAGGCCATACCGTCTTCTCCTCTCTTCAAATGCCCTTCTGTTCTCTCCTCTCTTTGGATTCCCTTCTGTCTTCTCCTCTCTCTGTATGGCCTTCTGTACTATTTTATGTGGATGCCCTTCTTTGCTCTCCTCTCTCTGGATGCACTTCTGTCTTCTCCTATTCTCCGATACCCTTCTGTCTTATCCTCTTTCTGGATGCCCTTCTGTTCTCTGCTCTCTTTATATGCCCTTCTGTTCTCTCTTCTCTCTGGATGCCCTTCTGTTCTCTACTCTTCCTGAATGCCTTCTGTACTCTCCTCTCTCAGGATGCCCATCGGTCCTCTTCTCCATTGAATGCCTTCTCTCTTATCCTATCTCTGGATGCCCTTCTCCCTTCTACCTTCTGTGGATGCACTTCTTTTTTCTCCTCTTTCTGGATTCCCTATTTTTCTTTTCCTCTCCCTGGATGCCCTTCTGTCTTCTCCTCTCTCTTTATAGAATTCAGTACTATTTTATCTGGATGCCCTTCTTTGCTCTCCTCCCTCTTGATGACCTTCTGTCTTTTCCTCTCTCCCGATTTTCTTCTGTTCTCTCCTCTCTCCGAAATCCCTTCTGTTCACTACTCTTTCTGGATTTGCTTCTGTCTTCTCGTTCTCTGGATGCCCTACTATTCTCTCTTCTTTCTGGATGCCCTACTGTTCTC
>NW_023046170.1:43829-69926 GCF_011762505.2 Arvicanthis niloticus
TTCTCTCCTGTCTCTGGATTCCCTTCTGTCTTCTTCTCTCTCTGGATACTGTTCTATACTCTCCTCTCTCTAGATGCCCTTCTGTCTCCTCCTCTCTCTGGATGCTCTTCTGTTCTCTCGTCTTTCTGGATTCCCTAATTTTTTCCCTCTCTCTGGATGCTCTTCTGTAATCTCCTCTCTGTGGATGACCTTCCGTCTTCTCCTCTCTCCTGATGCCCTTCTGTTCTCTAATCTATCCAAATGTTCTTCATTTCTCTCCTCTCTATGGATTCACTTCTGTCTTCTCTTCTCTTGATTCACTTATGTTCTCTCCTCTTTCAGCATGCTCTTCTGTTCTCTCCTCTATCTAGATGCCCTTCTGTCTTCTCCTCTCTCTGTATGGCCTTCTGTACTATTTTATGAGGATGATCTTCTTTGCTGTCCTCTCTCTGGATGCCCTTCTGTCTTCTCTTATCTCCCGATTCCCTTCTGTCTTCCCTTTCTGGAGTCCTGTTCTCTGCTCTCTCTAGATGCCCTTCTGTCCTCTGTTCTCTCTGGATGCCCTTCTGTTCTCTTCTCTCCCTGAATGTGTTCTGTTCTGTCCTCTCTCAGGATACCCGTCAGTCCTCTTCTCCATCTGGATGCCTTCTCTCTTCTGCTCTTTATCGATGCCTTTCTGTTCTCTCTTCTCTCTGGGTGCCCTTCTATCTTCTCCTCTCTCTGGATGCCCTTCTGCTCACTCCTCTCACTTGATGCCCTTCTGTGATCTCCTCTTTCTGGATGCCCTTGTGTTCTCTCCTCCCTATACACACACTTCTGTAGTCTCCTCTCTCAGGATGCACTTCTGTTCTCTCCTCTCTCTGCATTTCCTATTTTTCTTTTCATCTCTCTGGATGCCCTTCTGTCGTCTCCTCTCTCTGGATGACCTTCTGTCTTCTCGTCTCTCCCGATGCCCTTC
This sequence comes from Arvicanthis niloticus, assembly GCF_011762505.2. NCBI lineage: Eukaryota > Metazoa > Chordata > Mammalia > Rodentia > Muridae > Arvicanthis > Arvicanthis niloticus. The sequence goes on from NW_023046170.1 coordinate 44,767, forward strand.
TGTTCTCTTTTCACTCAGAATGACCTTCTGTTCTCTCCTCTCTCTGGATTGGCTTCTGTCTTTTCCTTCTCTGGATGCCCTTCTGATATCTTCTCTTTACAATGCCCTTCTGTCCACTCCTCTCTATGGATCACCTTCTGTCTTTTCCTCTCTCCGAATGTCCTTCTGTTCTCTCCTCTCTCTGAATTCCCTTCTGTCTTCTCCTCTCTCTGGATGCCCTTCTGTTCTCTCCTCTTTCTAGATGCCCTTCTGTTCTCTCCTCTTTCCGGATGCCTCTTACTCTTTCTTTGGATGCCCTTCTCTTCTCTCCTCTCTCTAGATGCTCTTCTGTTCTCTATTCTCTCTGGATGCCCTTCTGTTCTCTCGTCTCTCTAGATGCCCTTCTGTGCTTTCCTCTCTCTGGATGTCCTTCTGTTCTCTCCTCTCTCTGGATGCCCTTGTTCTCTCTCCCATCTCTGAATGCTCTTATATTCTCTCCTCACTCTGGATGCTTTTCTGTTCTCTCCTTTTTCTGGATGCCCTTCTGTTCTCTCCTCTCTCCGGATGCCCTTCTGCATTCTCCTCATTCTGGATGGCTTTATGTTCTCTCCTGTCTCTCGTTGCCCATCTGTCCTCTCCTCTCTCTGTATGCCCCATTGTCTTCTCCTCTCTCTCGCTGCCCTTCTGTTCTCTCATCTCACCAGATACACTTCTGTGCTCTCCTCTCTCTGGATGCGCTTTTGTCCTATCCTCTCTCTGGAAGCCCTTCTGCTCTCTCCTCTCTCTGAATGCCCTTCTGTCCTCTCTTCCCTCTGGATGCCCTTCTGTTATCTTTTAACCCTGGATGCCCTTTTGTCCTCTTCACTCTCTGTATGCTCGTCTGTCCTCTTCTACATCTGGAGGCCTTCTCTCTAATCCTCTTTCCAGATGCGCTGCTGTTCTCTCTTGTCTCTAGAAGCCCTTCTTTTTTTCTTCTCTCTCTGGATGCCCATCAATTCTCTCCTCACCCTGGATACCCTTCTGTCTTCTCCTCTCTCTCGATGCCCTTCTGTCTTCTTTGTTCTCTGGATGTCCTTCAGTCTTCTGCTCTATGAATGCCCTTCTGTTCTCTCCTCATACTGGAATCTCTTCTGTTCTCTCTTCTCTCTGGATGCCTTTCTGTTCTCCACACTCTCGGGATGCCCTTCAGTCTTCTCCTCTTTCTGGATTCACTTCTGTTCTCTCATCTCTCTGGATGCCATTCTGTTCTCTCCTTTCTCTAGATGCACTTCTCTTTTCTTCTCTATCCAGATGGCCTTCTGTCTTCTCCTCACTCTGGATGGCCTTCTGTTCTCTTTTCTGTGGATGCCTTTCTGTTGCCCCTGGCTCTGGATGCCCTTCCGTCTTCTTCTTTTCCTGGATTCCCTTCTTTTCTCCGGTCTCTCTAGATGTCCTTGTATCCTCTCGTCTATCTGGATGCCCTTCTGTACTCTTCTCTGTAGTGAGCCGCTGTTTCAGTGGCTACACATTTGCATTTCCAAGATGGCTCTGGCCGCGTGTCTTCTCCAGATGTAAACAATTATCTGCGCAGTTGCTAGGCAGATAGGCGTGCCACATCACTGCCAATCCCGAGGCATAATATTGGGTGGTGAGCGAACAGCCAATCAGAAGTGAGTACGTCACTCTAGACTGTACTTAAGCGGGACCCCTTCCTCAGCTCTCCCCTTCCGTGCCTCTCCGCGTTTTCCACGTGTGTGAGAAAGATTAAAAAGCCTCGTTTTGCAGTAACTACCTGATCTCTGCGTCTCGTGATTTCTCCACGAATGCAAGGCTCGCAGGGGGGCGCGTTAGACTTCTCAAACTGGATGCCCTTCTGTCCTCTCCTCTATCTGGATGCCCTTCTGTCCTATTCATTCTCTGGATGTCCTTCTGTCTTCTGCTCTCTCAATGCACTTCTGTTCTCTCCTCTTTTTGGATTCTCTTCTGTTCTCCCTTATCTCTGGGTGTCTTTCTGTTCTCAACTCTCTCGGGATGCCCTTCTGCCTTCTCCTCTCACTGGATGCCCTTCTATTCTCTCCTTTCTCTGAATTCCCTTCGGTCCTCTACTTTTTCTGGATTCTCTACTGTTTTCTTCTCTCTAGATGCCCTTCTGTTCCCTCCTCTCACTGGATACAATTCTGTCATCTCCTCTCTCTGGATGCCCTTCTGTCCTCTGCTCTTTCTGGATTCTCTACTGTTCTCTTCTCTCTAGATGTCCTTCTGTCGTCTCCTTTCTCTGGATGCCTGATAATTTTCTCCTCACTCTGGATACCCTTCTGTCTTCTCCTCTCTATAGATGACCTTCTGTTCTCTCCTCTCACTGGATGCAATTCTGTCATCTCCTCTCTCTGGATGCCGTTATGTCTTCTCCTCTCTAAGGATGTCAGTCAGTCCCCTTCTCTCTCAGGATGTCCTTCAGTCTTCTGCTCTCTCTGGTTGGGCTTCTGTTCTCTCCCCTTTTGTATTCTCTCCAGTTCTATCATCTCTCTGGATGCCCTTCTGTTCTCTCTTCTCTCGGGATGTCCTTTTGTCCTCTCCTCTCTCTGGATGCCCTTCTGTCTTCTCCTTTCTCTGGATGCCCTTCTATTCTCTTCTCTCTGGATGCCCTTGTGTCCTCTTCTCTCACTGGATGCACTTCGGTTCTTTCCTCTCTCTGGATGACCTTCTGTTCTCTTCTCTTTCCAATGCCCTTGTATTCAGTCCTCTCTCTGGATGCACTTATGTCTTTCCCTCTCTCCGAATGCCCTTCTGTTCTCTCCTCTCTTTGGATTCCCTTCTGTCTTCTCCTCTCTCTGGATGCCCTTCTGCACTCTACTTTCTCTGGATGCCCTTCTGTTCTCTCATCTCTCAGGCTTCCCTTCTGTCTTCTTCTCTGTCTGGATTCCATTCTGTTCTCTCTTCTCTTGATTTCCTTCTGTTCTCCCCTAAAATTGCATGCTCTTCTGTTCTCTTGTCTCACTGGATGCCATTCTGTTCTCTCCTCTCTCTGGATGCCCTTCGGTCTTCTTCTCTCTCCGGATGCCCTTCAGTCCTCTTCTCTCTCAGGATATCTTTCAGTCTTCTGTTGTCTCTGGATGGGCTTGTGTTCTCTCCTCTTTCTGCAGTCTCTCCTGTTCTCTCTTCTCTCTGGATGTGCATCTGTTATCTCTTCTCGGAAATGTCCTTCTGTCCTCTCCTCTCTCTGGATTCCCTTCTGTCTTCTCCTCTCTCTTGATGTCCTTCTGTTCTCTCCCCTTTCTGGATGCTTTCTGTTCTCTCATCTTTCTGCATACTCTTCTGTCGTCTCCTCTCTCAGGATGCACTTCGGTTCTCTCCTCTCTCGGCATTCCCTATTTTTCTTTTCCTCTCTCTGGATGCCCTTCTGTCATCTCCTCTCTCTGGATGATCTTCTCTCTTCTCCTCTCTCCAGATGCCCTTCTGTTCTCTACTCTCTCCGAATGCCCTCCTGTTCTGTCCTCTCTCTGGATTTGCTTTTGACTTCTCAGTCTCTGGATGCCCTTCTGTTCTCTCCTCTCTCTGGATGCCCTTTTGTCCTCTTTTCTCTGGATGCCCTTCTGTTCTGTCCTCTCCCTGGATGCCCTTCTGTTCTCTTCTCTTTATGGAGGCCTTTCTGTCTTTTCCTCTCTGGAGGCCCTTCTGTTCTCTCCTCTATCTAGATGAACTTCTGTCTTCTCCTCTCTGTGTATGGCCTTCTGAACTAATTTATGTGGATTCCCTTCTTTGCTCTCCTCTCTCTGGATGCCCTTCTGTCTTCTCCTATCTCCCGATGCCCTTCTGTTCTCTGCTCTCTTTAGATGCCATTCTGTCCTCTCTTCTCTCTGGTTGCCCTTCTGTTTGCTTCTCTACCTTAATGCCTTCTGTCCTCTTCTCTCTTAGGATGCCCGTCAGTCCTCTTCTCCATTTGGGTGCCTTCTCTCTTCGCCTCTTTCTGGATGCCGTTCTGTTCTCTCCTCTCTCTTGAAGGCCTTCTATTTTCTCCACTCTCTGGATGCACTTCTGTTCTCTCCTCTCTCTGGATGACCTTCTGATCTCTCCTCTCTCTGAATGCTCTTCTGTTCTCTCTTCTCTCAGGATGTCCACCTGTCCTCTCCTCCCTTAATTCCCTTCTGTCTTCTCTTCTCTCTTGATGCCCTTCTGTTCTATCCTCTCTCTGGATGCCCTTCTGTTCTCTCCTCTCTCTGCATACCCTTCTGTCATCTACTCTCTCAGGATACACTTCTGTTCTCTCCTCTCTCTGCATTCCTTATTTTTTTTTCTCTGGATGCCCTTCTATCATCTCCTCTCTCTGGATGACCTTCTGTTTTCTCCTCTCTCCCGATACCTTTCTGTTCTCTTCTCTCTTCGAATGCCCTTCTGTTCTCTCCTCTCTCTGGGTTCGCTTCTGTCTTCTCCTTCTCTGGATGCCCTTCTGCTCTCTCCCCTCTCAGACTGCCCTTCTGTTCTCTCCTCAATCTGGATGCCCTTCTGTTCTCTCCTATTACTGAATGCCCTTCTGCTCTCTCCTCTCTCTGGATGACCTTCTGTCCTCCCCTGGCTCTGGATGCACTTCTGTCTTTTTCTCTTTGTGGATGCAATTGTGTTCTCTGCTCTCTCTAGATGCCCTTCTTTCCTCTCTTCTCTCTGGATGCCCTTCTGTTCTCTTCTCTACCTGGATGTTCTTCTGTTCCCTCCTCTCACTGGATGCAATTCTGTCTTCTCCTCTTTCTTGATGCCCTTCTGTTTTCTCCTCTCTCTGGATGCCCTTCACTCCTCTTCTCTCTAAGGATGTCCTTCAGTCTTCTGCTCTCTCTGAATGGGCTTCTGTTCTCTCCTCTTTCTGTTTTCTCTCCAGTTCTATCATCTCTCTGGATGCCCTTCTGTTCTTTCTTCCCATGGGATGTCCTTTTGTCTTCTCCTCTCACTGGATTCCCTTCTGTCTTCTCCTTTCTCTGGATGCCGTTCTGTTCTCTCCTCTCTCTGGATGACCTTTTGTCCTCTCTTCTCTCTTGATACCCTTCTGTTCTCTCCTCTCTCTGGATGGCCTTCTGTTCTCACCTCTTTCTGGATTCCCGTTTTGTCTTTTCCTCTCTCTGGATGCCCTTCTTTTCTCTCCTCTCTCTAGATGCCCTTCTGTCCTCTATTCTCTCTGGATGTCCATCTGTTCTATTGTCTCTCCGGATGTCCTTCTGTGCTCTACTCTCTCCAGATATCCTTCTGCCTTCTCCTCACTCTGGATGGCTTTCTGTTCTCTCCTCTCTCTGGATGCCCATCTGTCCTCTCCTCACTGTGTATGCACTTCTGTCTTCTCCTCTCTCTGGATGCCCTTCTGTTCTCTCCTCTCTTTGGATTCCCTTCTGTCTTCTCCTCTCTCTGGATGCCCTTCTGTTCTCTTCTCTCTCTGGATCCCCTTCTGTCTTCTCCTTTCTCTGGTTGCCCTTCTGTTCTCTCCTCTCTATGGATGCCCTTGTGACCTCTTCTCTCTCTGGTTGCCCTTCTGTTCTCTCCTCTCTCTGGATGCCCTTCTGTCCTCTCCTCTCTCTGGCTTCCCTTCTGTCTTCTCCTCTTTCTGAATACCCTTCTGTTCTCTGCTATCTCTTCATGCCCATCTATCCTCTATTGTCTCTGGATGTCCTTATGTTCTCTCCTCTCTCTGGATGTTCTTCTGCTTACCCGCTCTCTGGATACCTTTCTATTCTCTACTCTCTCTGGATGCCCTTCTGTCTTCTCTGCTCTCTGGATGCCCTTCTGTTCTCTTCTCTCTGTGGATGTGTTTCTGTCTTCTCCTCTCTCTGGATGCCCTTCTGTTCTCTCCTCCTGGATGCCCTTCTGACCGCTTCTCTCCATGGATGTACTTCTGTCTTCTAATCTCTCTGGATGGCTTTTTATTCTCTCCTCTCTCTGGATCCCTTCTGTTGTCTCCTTCTCTGTATGCCCTTCTTCACTCTCCTCTCTCTAGATGCCCTTCTATCCTCTCCTCTGTCTGGATGCTTTTCTGTTCACTCCTCTCTCGGGATTCCCTTTTTGTCTTCTCCAATCGCTGGATACCCTTCTCTTCTCTCCTCTTTCTAGACGCCCTTCTGTCTGCTATTCTCCCTGGATGTTTCTCTGTTCTCTTGTTTCTCTGGATGCCCTTCTATACTCTCCTCTCTCTGGATACCCTTCTGTTCTATTCTCTCTCTAGATGGCCTTCTGGCTTCTTCTCTCTCCCTATGACCTTCTGTTCTCTCTTCTCTCCCGGTGCCATTCTGTCTTCTCCTCTTCTGGATTCCTGACAATTTTCTCCTCACTCTGAATACCATTCTTTCTTCTCCTCTCTCTAGATGTCCTTCTGTGTTCTCCTCTTCTCTCTCTGGATTTCGTTCACTCTTCTACTCTCTCTGGATGGGCTACTGTTCTCTCGTCTTTCTAGATTCTTTCCTGTTATCTCATCTCTCTAGATGCGCTTCTGTTCTCTCTTCTCTCGGAATGTCCTTCTGTTCTCTCCTCTCTCTGCAAGCCCTTCCGTATTCTCCTTTCTCTGGTTGCCCTTCTGTTCTCTTCTCTCTCTTTATGTCCTTCTTCCTCTCCTCTCTCTGGATGCGACTTTGTCCTCTCCTATCTCAGGATACCCTTCTTTTCTATCCTCTCTCTGGATGCCCTTCTGTTCTCACCTCTCTCTGGATGCCCTTGTGTCCTCTCTTTCTGTATGCCCTTCTGTTCTCTCCTCTCTCTGAATTCCCTTCTGTATTCTCCTCTCTCTGGATGACCTTCTGTTCTCTTCTCTTCCTAGATGCACTTCTGTCCTCTCCTCTCTCAGGATGCCTGTCTGTCCTCTTCTCCATCTGGATTACTTCTCTCTTCTCCTCTTTTCAGATGCCCTTCTGTTCTCTCCTCTCTCTGGAAGCCCTTCTGTCTTCTCAGCTCTCTGGATGCTTTTCTGTTCACTCCTCTCTCTAGATGCCTAACTGTTCTCTCTTCTATCTAGATGCCATTCTGTCTTCTCCTCTCTCTGTATGGCCTTCTTTAATCTTTTCTGTGGTTGCCCTTCTGACCTGACCTCTCTCTGGATGCCACTGATTTCTTTCTTCTCTCTGGATGCCATTCTGTCCTCTCCTCTCTCTGGATGCCCTTCTGTCTTCTCCTGTCTCCAGATGCCCTTCAGTCCTATTCTCTCTCTGGATGTACTTCAGTTTTCTGCTCTCTCTGGAATGCCTTCTGTTCTCTCCTCTTCCTGGATTCTGTCCTGTTATCTCATCTCTCTGGATGCCCTTCTGTCCTCTCCTCTCTCCGGATGACCTTCTTTCCTCTCCTCTTTCTAGATGCCCTTCTTTTCTCTCCTCCCACTGGATGAACCCTTTTGTCTTCTCCTCTCGCTCTATGGCCTTCTCTTCTCTTCTCTCTCTGGATGCCCTTCTGTCCTCTCCTCTCTCTGGATGCCCTTGAGTTCTCTCCTCTCTATGGATTCTCTTTTTGTCTTCTCCTCTCGCTGGATGCCCTTTTCTTCTCTCCTCTCTCTGGATTCCCTTCTGTCTTCTCCTCTCTTTTGATGCCCTTCTGTTCTCTCCTCTCTCTGGATGCCCTTCTGTCTTCTCCTTTCTCTGGTTGCCCTTCTGTTCTCTCCATTCTCTGGATGTCCTTCTGTTCTCTCCTCTTTCTGAATGACCTTTTGTTCGCTCCTCTCTCCAGATGCCCTTCTGTCCACTCCTCTTTCTGGATGCCCTTCTGTTCTATTCTCCCTCCGGATGTCCTTCTGTCTTCTCCTCACTCTCGATGGCTTTCTGTTCTCTCATCTCTCTGGATGAACTTCTGTCCTCTTTTTTTGGATGTTCTTCTGCTCTCTCTTCTTTCTGGATGCCCATCTGTCCTGTCCTCTCTCTGAATGCCCTTCTGTCTTCTCCTCTCTCTGGATGCCTTTCGGTTCTCTCCTCACTCTCGATTCCCTCTTTGTGTTCTCCTCTCTTTGGATGCGCTTCTGTTCTCTCCTCTCTCTAGATGTGCTTCTGTCCTCTATTCTCTCTGGATACCCTCTGTTATCTCGTCGCTATAGATGCCCTTCTGTCCTCTCCTCCCTCTCGATTCCCTTCAGTCCTCTCCTCTCTATGGATGCACTTCTGTCTTCTTCTCTCCCTGGATGCCCTTTTGTTCTCCCCTCTCTCTGGTTTCACTTCTGTTCTCTCCTCTCTCTGGATGCCCTTCTGTCCTCTCTTCTCCCTGGATGCCCTTCTGCTCTCCTTTCTCTCTGGATGCCCATCTGTCCTCTCTCTCTCTCTCTCTCTCTCTCTCTCTCTCTCTCTCTCTCTCTCTCTCTCTCTCTCTCTCTGGATGCCCTTCTGTCTTCTCCTCTCTCTGGATGCCCGTATGTTCTCTCCTCTTTCTGGATTCTGTCCTGTTCTCTCATCTCTCTGCATGCCCTTCTGAGCTCTCCTCTCTATATATGACCTGCTTTCCTCTCCTCTATCTAGATGGCCTTCTTTTCTCTCCTCCCACTGGATGCCCTTTTTGTCTTCTCTTCTCACTGGATGCCCTTCTCTTCTCTCCTCCCTTTGGATTCCCTTCTGTCTTCTCCTCTCCCTTGATGCTCTTCTATACTCTCCTCTCTTAGGATGTCCTTCTTTCTTCTCCTCTCTCTGGACGCCCATCTGTTTTCACACCTCTCTGGTTGCCCTTGTGTCCTCTCCTCTCTCTGGATGCTCTTCTGTTTTTTCATTTCTCTGGATGCCCTTGTGGCCTCTCCTCTCCCTGGATTCCCTCTGTGCTCTCCTCTCTCTGGATGCCCTTCTGTCTTCTCCTTTCTCTGGTTGCCCTTCTGTTCTCTCCACTCTCTGGATGCCCTTCTGTTCTCTCCTCACTCTGGATGCCCTTGTGTCCTCTTCTCTCTCTGGGTTTCCCTCTGTTCTCTCCTCTCTCTGGATGTCCTTCTGTCCTCTCCTCTCTCTGGATACAATTTTTCCTCTCCTCTTACTGGATGCTCTTCTCTTCCTTCCTCTCTCTGGATGCCCTTCTGTCCTCTCCTCTCTCAGAATGCCCTTCTGTCTTCTCCTGTCTCCGGATCCCCTTCAGTCCTCTTCTCTCTCTGGATGTACTTCAGTTTTCTGCTCTCCATGGAATGCCTTCTCTTCACTCCTCTTCCTGGAAACTGTCCAGTTTTCTCCTCTCTCTTGATGCCCTTGTGTCCTTGTCTCTCTCTGGATGCCCTTCTGTTCTCTCCTCTCTCTGGATGCCCTTCTCTTCTCTCCTTTCTGTGGATTCCCTTCTGTCTTCTCCTCCCTCTTGATGCCCTTCTGTTTTTTCCCCTCTCCGGATGCCCTTCTGTCTTCTCCTCTCTCTGGTTGCCCTTCTGTCTCCTCCTCTCTCTGGAGGTCCTTCTGTTCTTTCCTCTTTCTGGATGCCCTTCTGTCTTCTTCTCTCTCTGGATGTCCTTCTGTTTTCCAATATCTCTGGATGCCCTTTGATCTCTCCACTCTACGGATGCTCTTCTGTCCTCTCATCTCTCTGGATGTCCTTCTGTCTTCTCCTCGCTGTGGATGCCCTTCTTTTTTCACCTCTCTATGGATGCCCTTCGGTCTTCTCCTCTCTCTACACGTGCTTCTGTTCTCTCATCTCTCTAGATTCTCCCCTTTCCTCTCATCTCTCTAGATTCCTTTCTGTTCTGTTCTCTTTATTGATGCTCTGGATGCCTTCCAGTCTTCTACTTTCTCTGGATTCCCTTCTGTTCTCTCCTCTATCTAAATTCTCTTCTCTCCTCTCATCTCTTTGGATACCCATCTGTTCTATTCTCTATCTGTATGATCGTGTCTTCTGTCATCTCTCTGGATGCCATTCTGTACTCACCTCTCTGTGGATGATATTCTGTTCTCTCATCTCTCTAATTGCCCTCGTGTCCTCTCCTCTCTCCGTTGACCTTCTGTCCTCTCCTCTCTCTGGATGACTTTCTGTCTTCTCCTCTCTCTGGATGCCCTTCTGCTCTCTCCTCTCTCCAGATGCTCTTCTAGACTCTCATCCCTTTGGATGCCGTTCTTTCTTCTCTCTCTGGATGCCCATCTCTTTTCACACCTCTCTGGATGCCCTTGTGTCCTCTCCTCTCTCTGGATGCTCTTCTGTTTTCTCCTTTCTCTGGTTGCCCTTCTGTTCTCTCCTCTCTCTGGATGCCCTTCTGGATGGCTTTTTATTCTCTCCTCTGTCTGGATCCCATCTGTCTTCTCCTTCTCTGTATGCCCTTCTTCACTCTCCTCTCTCTGGATGCCCTTCTGTTCTCTCCTCTCTCTAGATGTCCTTCTGACCTCTTCTCTCCATGGATGCCCTTCTGTCTTCTAATCTCTCTGGATGGCTTTCTATTCTCTCTTCTCTCTGGATCCCTTCTGTCCTCTCCTCTCTCTGGATGCCCTTCTACATTCTCCTGTCTCTAGATGCCCTTCTTCTAGAGGTCCTCTGTCTGGATGTCCTTCTGTTCGCTCCTCTCTCTGGATTCCCTTCTCTTCTCTCCTTTTTTGAGATGACCTTCTGTCTGATATTCTCTCTGGATGCTTCTCTGTTCACTCGTTTCTCTTGATGCCCTTCTGTGCTCTCCTCTCTCTGGATGTCCTTCTGTCCTCTTCTCTGTATGGATGCCCTTCTGGACTCTTCTCTCTCCCTATGCCCTTCTGTTCCCTCGTCTCTCCGTCTCTCCCGATGCCCTTGTGTCTTCTCCTCTTCTGGATTCCTGAAAGTTTTCTCCTCACTCTGAATACCATTCTTTCTTCTCCTCTCTCTAGATGTCCTTCTGTGTTCTCCTCTTCTCTCTCTGGATGTCCTTCACTCTTCTGCTCTCTCTGGATGGGCTTCTGTTCTCTCGTCTTTCTGAATTCTTTCCTGTTCTCTCATCTCTCTAGATGTGCTTCTGTTCTTTCTTCTCTCAGAATGTCCTTCTGTCCTCTCCTCTCTCCAGATGCCCTTCTGTCTTCTCCTTTCTCTGGTTGCCCTTCTGTTCTCTCCTCTCTCTGGATGCCCTTGTGTCCTCTTCTCTCTCTGGATGCCCTTTTGTTCTCTCCTCTCTCTGGATTCCCTTCTCTCTTCTTTTCTCTCCGGAGGCCCTTCTGTTCTTTCCTCTCTCTGGATGCCCTTCTGTCCTCTTCTCTCTCTGGATACCCATCTGTTTTCACCTCTCTCTGGATGCCCTTGTGTCCTCTCCTCTCCCTGGATGGTCTTCTGTTTTCTCATTTCTCTGGATGCCCTTGAGACCTCTCCTCTCCCTGGATGTCCTTCTGTCCTCTCCTCTCTCTGGATGCCCTTGAGACCTGTCCTCTCCCTGGATGTCCTTCTGTCCTCTCCTCTCTCTGGATGCCCTTCTGTCTTCTCCTTTCTCTGGTTGCCTTTCTGTTCTCTCCTCTCTCTGGATGTCTTTATGTCCTCTCCTCTCTCTGGATGCAATTTTGTCCTCTCCTCTCTCTGGATACCCTTCTGTTCTATCCTCTCTCTGGATGGCCTTCTGTTCTCGCCACTCTCTGGATTCCCTGTGTCCTCTTCTCTCTCTGGATGCCCTTCTGTTCTCTCCTCTCTCTGGATTCCCTTCTGTCTTCTCCTCTCTCTGGAGGCCGTTCTGTTCTTTCCTCTCTCTGGATGCCCTTCTGTCCTCTCCTCTCTCTGGATTCCCTTTTGATCTCTCCTCTCTACGGATGCTCTTCTGTCCTCTCATCTCTCTTGATCCCCTTCTGTCTTCTCCTCGCTGTGGATGCCCTTCTTTTTTCACCTCTCTCTGGATGCCCTTCGGTCTTCTCCTCTCTCTACATGCGCTTCTATTCTCTCCTCTCTCTAGATTCGCCCCTATCCTCTCATCTCTCTAGATGCCCTTCTGTTTTGTTCTCTATTGATGCTCTTCTGTTCTCTCATGTCTCTGGATGACCTTGAGTCCTCTCCTCTCTTTGGATACCCTTCTGATTCCTACTTTCTCTGGAGGCCCTTCTGTCCTCTCCTCTCTCTGAATGCCCTTCTGTCCTCTCCTCTCTCTGGATGCACTTCTCTTCTCTCCTCTCTCTGAATGTCCATTTGTTCTCTCATCTCTCTACATGCACTCTGTCCTCTCTAAGGATGCCCTTATGTTCTCTCCTCTCTCTGTATGCCCTTCTGTCTTCTCCACTCTCTGGATGCCCTTCAGTTCTCTCCTCTCTGTGGATGCGATTCTGTCTTCTCCTCTCTATGGATGCCCTTCAGAACTCTCCTCTCCATTAATGCCCTTCTGATCACTCTTCTCTCTGGATTCTCTTCTGTTCTTTCCTCTCTCCAGATGCCCTTCTGTCTTTTCCTCTCTCTGGATGGCTTTCTGTTCTCTCCTCTCTCTGGATCCCTTCTGTCCTCTCCACTTCCTGGATGCCCTTCGTTCCTCTCCTCTCTCTGGATGCCCTTCTGTCCTCTCCTCTCTCTGGATGCCCTTCTGTCCTCTCCTCTCTCTGGATGCCCTTCTGTTCTCTCCTTTATCTGGATTCCCTTTTTGTCTTCTCCTCTCTCTGGATGCCCTTCTTTGCTCTCCTATCTCTGGATGCCCTTCTGTCTTCTATTTTTCTCTGATGCCCTTCTGTTCTCTCCTCTCTTTGGATGCCATTTTGTCCTCTCCTATCTCTGGATACCCTTCTGTTCTATCCTCTCTCTGAATGCCCTTCTGTTCTCTCCTCTCTCTGGATGCCCTTGTGTCCTCTTCTCTCTCTAGATGCCCTTTTGTTCTCTCCTCTCTCAGGATGCATGTCTGTCCTCTTCTGGATCTAGATGCCTTCTCTCTTCTCCTCTTTCCGGATGCCCTTCTGTTCTCTCCTCTCTCTCTGGAAGCCCTCTTGTCTTCTCCCCTCTCTGGATGCCCTTCTGTTCTCTCCTCTATCTAGATGCCCTTCTGTCTTCTCATCTCTCTGTAGGGACTTCTTTACTCTTTTCTGCGGATGCCCTTCTGCCCTCTCCTCTCTCTGGATGCCCTTCTGCTCTCTCTTCTCTCTGGATGCCATTCTGTCCTCTCCTCTGTCTTGATGCTTTTCTGTCTTCTCCTATCTCCAGATGGCCTTCTGTCTTCTCCTCTTTCTGGATACCCTTCTGTTCTCTGCTCTCTCTTCATGCCCTTCTGTCCTCTATTCTCTCTGGATGCCCTTATGTTCTCTCCTCTCTCTGGATGTTCTTCTGTCTTCTCCTCTCTCTGGATACCGTTCTATTCTCTACTCTCCCTGGATGCCCTTCTATCTTCTCTGCTCTCTGGATGCCCTTCTGTTCTCCCTCTCTGTGGATGTGTTTCTGTCTTCCCCTCTCTCTGGATGCCCTTCTGTCTTCTCGTCTCTCCCTATGCCCTTCTGTATTCTCATCTTTCTGGATACCCTTCTGTCCTCTGCTCTCTCTACATGCCCTTCTGTCCTCTATTCTCGCTGACTGCGCTTATGTTCTCTCCTCTCAATGGATGCCCTTCTGTTCTCTCCTCTCTCTGGATGCCCTTCTGACCTCTCCTCTCCATGGATGCCCTTCTGTCTTCTCCTCTCTCTGGATGGCTTTCTGCTCTCTCCTCTTTCTGGATGCCCTTCTGTTCTCTCCTCTCTCCAGATGCTCTTCTGTCTTCTCCTCTCTCCGGATGCCCTTCTGTCTTCACTCTATGTATGCCCTTCTGTTCTCTCCTCTCTCTGGATGCCCTTCTCTTCTCTCCTCTCTCTACATTCCCTTCTGTCCTCTATTCTCTCTGGATGCCCTTCTGTTCTCCCGTCTCTCTGGATGCTCTTCTTGCCTCTCCTATCTCTGTATGCCCTTCTGTCCTCTCCTTTATCTGGATGCCCTTCTGTCTTCTCCTTTCTCTGGATACTCTTCTGTTCTCTTCTCTCTCTACATGCCCTTCTGTCCTCTATTCTCTCTGGATGCCCTTCTGTTCTCTCCTCTCAATGGATGCCCTTCTGTTCTCTCCTCTCTCTGGATGTCCTTCTGACCTCTCCTCTCCATGGATGCCCTTCAGTCCTCTCCTCTCTCTGGATGGCTTTCTGCTCTCTCCTCTTTCTGGATGCCCTTCTGTTCTCTCCTCTCTCCTGGCTGCTCTTCTGTATTCTCCTCTCTCCAGGATGCCCTTCTGCTCTCTCCTCTCTCTGGATGCCCTTCTGTTCTCTCCTCTCTCCGGATGCCCTTCTGTCTTCTCTCTATGGATGCCCTTCTGTTCTCTCCTTTCTCCGCATGCCCTTCTGTCTTCTCCTCTCTCTGGATGCCCTTCTGTCATCTCCTCTCCCCTATGCCCTTCTTTTCTCTCATCTGTCCAGTATCCCTTCTGTCCTCTCCTCTCTCTGGATGCCCATCAGTTCTCTCCTCTCTCCAGATGACCTTCTGTCTTCTCCTATCTCTTGATGCCCTTCTGTTCTCTAATCTTTCTGGATGCCCTTCTGTTCTCTCCTCTCTCCAGATGCCCTTCTGTCTTCTCCTCTCTCTGGATGACCTTCTGCTCTCTCCTGTCTCTGAATGCCCTTCTGTTCTCTCTTTTCTCTTCTGTCTTCTCTCTATGGATGCCCTTCTGTTTTCTCCTTTCTCTCGATGCCCTTTTTTCACTCCTCTCTCGGGATGCCCTTCTTCCCTCTCCTAATTCTGAATGCGCTTCTGTGTTCTCCCCCCTCTGGATCCCCTTCTGTCATCTCCTCTCTCAGGATGCCCTTCTGTCTTCTCCTCTCTCCCTATGCACATCTGTTTTCTCATTTCTCCAGCTTCCCTTCTATCTTCTCCTCTCTCTGGATGCCCATCCATTCTCTCCTCTCTCCGGATGCCCTTCTGTCTTCTCCTCTCTCTTGATGCCCTTCTGCTCTCTCCTCTCTGTAGATGCCCTTCTGTTCTCTCCTCTCTCTGGATTACCTTCTGTCTTCTCCTCTCTCTGGATGCCCTTCTGTCTTCTCCTCTCTCTGGATGTACTTCTGTTCTCTCCTCTCTCTGGATGACCTTCTGTCTTCTCCTCTCTCCCGATTCCCTTCTTTTCTCTTCTCTCTCCTGAATGCACTTCTGTTCTCTCCTCTCTCTGGATTCGCTCTGTCTTCTCCTTCTCTGGATGCCCTTCTGTTCTCTCCTTTCTCTAGAGGCCATTCTGTCTTCTACGCTATCTGTATGGCTTTCTTTACTCTTTTCTTTGAATGCCCTTCTGTCCTCTCCTCTCTCTGAAAGCACTTCTGTCTTCTCCTATCTCCTGATGCCCTGCTGTCTTCTCCTCTTTCTGGGTACTTTTCTGTTCTCTGCTCTCTCTACATGCCCTTCTGTCCTCTATTCTCTCTGGATGCCCTTATGTTCTCTCCTCTCTCTGGATGTTCTTCTGTCTTCTCTGCTCTCTGGATACCGTTCTATTCTCTACTCTCCCTGGATGCCCTTCTGTCTTCTCTTCTCCCTGGATGCCCTTCTGTTCTCCTCTCTCTGTGGATGTGTTTCTGTATTCTCCTCTCTCTGGATCCCTTCTGTACTCTTCTCTCTCTGGATGCCCTACTTCACTCTCCTCTCTCTGGATGCCCTTCTGTACTCTGCTCTCTCTGGATGAATTTCTGTCTTCTCCTCTCTCTGGATGCCATTCTGGTCACTCCTCTCTCTGGATGCCCTTCTGTTCTCTCCTCTCTCTGGATTCCCTTCTGTCTTTTCCTCTCTCTGGATGCCGTTCTATCCTCTCCTCTCTCTGGAAGCCCTTCTGTCTTCTCCTCTCAATGGATGCACTTCTGTTCTCTCCTCTTTCTGGATTCCTTATTTTTCTTTTTCTCTCTCTGGATGCCCTTCTGTCATCTCCTCTCTCTGGATGACCTTCTGTCTTCTCCTCTCTCCCGATGCCCATCTGTTCTCTCCTCTTTCCCAATGCCTTTCTGTTCTCTCCTCTCTCTGGATTCGCTTCTGTCTTCTACTTCTCTGGATGCCCATTTGTTCTCTCTTTTCTCTGAATGCCCTTTTGTCCTCTTCTCTCTGGATGCCTTTCTGTTCTGTCCTCTCCCTTGATGCCCTTCTGTTCTCTTCTCTTTATGGATGGCTTTCTGTCCTCTCCTCTCTGGAGGCCCTTCTGTCTTCTACACTCTCAGTATGCCCTTCTGTTCTCTCCTCTCTTTGGATTCCCTTCTGTTCTCTCCTCTCTCTGTATGGTCTTCTGTACTATTTTATGTGGTTGCCCTTCTTTGCTCTCCTCTCTCTGGTTGCCTTTCTGTCTTCTCCTCTCTCTCTCTATGGCCTTCTGTACTATTTTATGTGGATGTCCTTCTTTGCTCTCTTCCCTCTGCATGACCTTCTGTTGTCTCCTCTCTCCCTATGCCCTTCTATTTTCTCCTCTATCCTTATGCCCTTTTATTCACTCCTCTCTCTGTATTAGCTTCTGTCTTCTCCTTCTCTGGATGCCCTTCTGCTCTCTCTTCTGTCTGGATGCCCTACTGTTCTCTCCTCTATCTAGATGCCCCTGTGTCTTTTCCTCTCTCTGTATGGCCTTCTGTACTACTTTATGTGTATGCAATTTTTTGCTCTCCTCTCTCTGGATGCCCTTCTGTCTTCTCCTATCTCACGATGCCCTTCTGTTCTCTCCTCTCTCTGGATTCCCTTCTGTCTTCTTTTCTCTCTGGGTGACCTTCTGTTCTCTTCTCTCTCTGGGTTCCCTTCTCTTCTCTCCTCTCTCTGGCTTCCCTTCTGTCTTCTCCTCTCTCTTGATGACCTTCGGTTCTCTCCTCTTTTTCGATGCTCTTCTGTTCTCTCCTCTCTCCGGATGCCCTTCTGTCTTCTCCTCTCTCTGGATTCCCTTCTGGTCTCTCCTCTCTCTGGATGCCCTTCTGTTCTCTCCTCTTTCTTTATTCCTTATTTTTCTTTTCCTCTCTCTGGATGCCCTTCTGTCATCTCCTCTCTCTGGATGACCTTCTGTCTTCTCCTTTCTTCCGATGCCCATCTATTCGCTGCTCACTCCGAATGTCCTTCTGTTCTCTCCTCTCTCTGGACTCGCTTCTGTCTTCTCCTTCTCTGGATGCCCTTCTGTTCTCTCTTATCTCTGGATGCCCTTATGTCCTCTTCTCTCTGGATGCCCTTCTGTTCTGTCCTCTCCCTGGATGCCCTTCTGTTCTCTTCTCTTTATGGATGCCATTCTGTCCTCTCCTCTCTGGAGGTCCTTCTGTCTTCTCCTCTCTCAATATGCCCTTCTGTTCTCTCTTCAATTTGGATTCCCTTCTGTCCTCTCCTCTCTCTTTATGGCCTTCTATACTATATTATGTGGTTGCTCTTCTTTGCTTTCCTCTCTCTGGATGCCCTTCTGTCTTCTCCTATCACCCGATGCCATTCTGTTCTCTCCTCTCTATGGATTCCCATCTGTCTTCTCCTCTCTGGATGCCATTCTATCTGCTCCTCTCTCTGGATGCCCTTCTTTGCTCTCCTCTCTCTGGATGCCCTTCTGTCTTCTCCTCTTTCTGGATGACCTTCTGTCTTCTCTTCTTTCTGGATGCCCTTCTGTTCTTTGCTCTCTTTAGATGCCCTTCTGTCCTCTCTTCTCTCTGGATGCCCTTCTGTTCTCCTCTCTCCCTGAATGACTTCTATACTCTCCTCTCTCAGGATGCCCGTCGATCCTCTTCTCTATTGGATGCCTTCTCTCTTCTCCTCTCTCTGGATCCCCTTCTGTCTTTTCCTCTCTCTGGATGCCATTCTATCCTCTCCTCTCTCTAGATGCCCTTCTGTCTTCTCCTTTCTCTGGATGCACTTCTGTTCTCTCCTCTTTCTGGATTCCTTATTTTTCTTTTCCTCTCTCTGGATGCACTTCTGTTCTCTCCTCTTTCTGGATTCCTTATTTTTCTTTTCCTCTCTCTGGATGCCCTTCTGTCATCTCCTCTCTCTGGATGACCTTCTGTCTTCTCCTCTCTCCCGATGTCCATCTGTTCGTTCCTCTCTCCGAATGCCCTTCTGTTCTCTCCTCTCTCTGGATTCGCTTCTGACTTTTCCTTCTCTGGATGCCCTTCTGTTCTCTACTTTCTCTGGATGCCATTTTGTCCTCTTCTCTCTGGATGCCCTTCTGTTCTGTCCTATCCCTGGAAGCCATTCTGTTCTCTTCTCTTTATGGATGCCCTTCTGTCCTCTCCTCTCTGGAGGTCCTCCTGTCTTCTCCTCTCTCCGTATGCCCTTCTATTCTCTCCTCTCTGGAGGTCCTCCTGTCTTCTCTCTCTGTATGGCCTTCTGTACTATTTTATGTGGATGACCTTTTTTGCTCTCCTCTCTATGGATGCACTTCTGTCTTTTCCTATCCCCGATGCCCTTCTGTCTTCTCCTCTTTCTGGATGCCCTTCTGTTCTCTGCTCTCTTTAGATGCCCTTAGTCCTCTCTTCTCTCTGGATGTTCTTCTGTTCTCTTCTCTCCGTGAATGCCTTCTGTACTCTCCTCTCTCAGGATGCCCATCAGTCCTCTTCTCCATTGGATGCTTTCTCTCTTATCCGATTTTTGGATGCCCTTCTGTCTTGTACCTTTTGTGGATGCACTTCTGTTCTCTCCTCTTTCTGGATTCCCTATTTTTCTTTTCCTCTCTCTGGATGCCCTTCTGTCTTCTTGTCTCTCTGTATGACCTTCATTACTTTTTTATGTGGATGCCCTTTTTTGCTCTCCTCCCTCTGGATGACCTTCTGTATTCTCTTCACTCCCGATGCCCTTCTGTTCTCTTCTCTCTCCAAATGCCCTTCTGTTCTCTCCTCTCCCTGCTTTCCCTTCTGTATTCTCATTCTTTGGATGCCTTTCTGTTCTCTGCTCTCTCTAGATGCCCTTCTGTCCTCTCTGTATTCCCTGCTGTTCTCGTCTCTCCATGAAGGCCTTCTGTCCTCTCCTCTCTCAGGATACTTGTTGGTCCTCTAATCCATCTGGATGCCTTCTCTCTTCTCTCTTTCTGGATGCCTTTCTGTCTTCTCCTCTCTCTGGATGCCCTTCTGTTCTCTCCTCTATCTAGGTGCCCTTCTGTCTTCTCCTCTCTCTGTATGGCCTTCTGTATTCTTTTATGTGGATGCTGTTCTTTGTTTTCCTCTCTCTGGATGACCTTCTGTCTTCTCCTATCTCCCTATGCCCTGTTCTTTCCTCTCTCTGGATTCACTTTTGTCTTCTCCTCTCTTTGGATGTCCTTCTGTTCTCTGCTCTCTTTAGATGCCCTTCTGTCCTCTCTTCTCTCTGGATTCCCTTCTGTTCTCCCCTCTTTCTGGATGCACTTCTGTTCTCTCTTCTCTCTGGATTCCCTTCTGTCTTTTCCTCTCCCTGGATGCTGTTCTATCCTCTCCTCTCTCAGGATAACCGTCAATCCTCTTCTCCATTGGATGCCTTCTCTCTTCTCCTCTCTCTGGATCCCTTTCTGTCTTCTACTCTCTCTGGATGCAATTCTGTTCTCTTCTCTTTCTGGATTCCCTATTTTTCTTTTCCTCTCTCTGGATGCCCTTCTGTCTTCTCCTCTCTCTTTATGGAATTCTGTATTATTTTATGTGGATGCCCTTCTTTGCTCTCCTCCCTCTGGATGACCTTCTGTCTTCTCGTCTCTCCCGATGCTCTTCTGTTCTCTCCTCTCTCCGAATGCCCTTCTGTTCACTCCTCTCTCTGGATTCGCTTCTGTCTTCTCCTTCTCTGGATGCCCTTCTATTCTCTCCTCTTTCTGGATGCCCTACTGTTCTCTCCTCTATCTAGAAGACTTTCTGTCTTCTCCTCTCTCTGTATGGCCTTCTGTACTATTTTATGTGGATGCCCTTCTTTGCTCTCCTCTCTCTGGATGAACTTCTTTCTTCCCCTATCTCCGGATGCCCTTCGGTTCTCTCCCCTCTCTGGATTCCCTTCTGTCTTCAACTCTCTCTGGATGACCTTCTCTTCTCTCCTCTCTCTGGATGCCCTTCTATTCTCTCCTCTCTGTGGATTCCCTTCTGTCTTCTCCTCTCTCGTGATGACCTTCTGTTCTCTCCTCTCTCTGGATGCCCTTTTGTCTTCTACTCTCTCTGGATGCTCTTCTGGTCTCTCCTCTCTCTGGATGCCCTTCTGTTCTCTCCTCTCTCTGGATGCACTTCTGTTCTCTCCTCTCTCTGGATTCCCTTCTGTCTTTTCCTCTCTCTGGATGCTGTTCTATCCTCTCCTCTCTCTGGATGCCCTTCTGTCTTAACCTCCCTCTGTATGCACTTCAGTTCTCTCCTCATTCTGGATTCCCTATTTTTCTTTTCCTCTCTCTGGATGCCCTTCTGTCATCTCCTCTCTCTGGATGACATTCTGTATTCTCCACTCTCCTAATGAAAATCTATTCTCTCCTCTCTCCGAATGCCCTTCTGTTCTCAACTCTCTCTGGATTCGCTTCTCTCTTCTCCTTCTCTGGATTCCCTTCAGTTCTGTCCACTCCATGGATGCCCTTCTGTCCTCTTCTCTTTATGGATGCCCTTCTGTCCTCTCCTCTCTGGAGGCCCTTCTGTCTTCTACTCTCTCCAAATGCCCTTCTGTTCTCTCCTCTCTTAGGATTCCCTTCTGTCTTCTCCTCTCTCTGGATGCCTTTCTGTACTATTTTATGTGAATGCCCTTCTTTGCTCTCCTCTCTCTGGATGCACTTCTGCCTTCTCCTATCTCCCGATGCCATTCTGTTCTCTCCTCTCTCTGGATTCCCTTCTGTCTTCTCCTCTCTCTGGATGACCTTCTGTACTCTCCTCTCTCTGGATGCCCTTCTGTTCTCTCCCCTCTCTAGATTCTCTTCTGTCTTCTCCTCTCTCTGGATGACCTTCTGTTCTCTCCTCTTTCTGGAGGCTCTTCTGTTCTCTCCTCACTCCAGATGCCCTTCTGTCTTCTACTCTCTCGATGCTCTTCTCATCGCTCCTCTCTCTGGATACCCTTCTTTTCTCTCCTCTCTCTGGATTCCCTTCTGTCTTTTCCTCTCTTTGCATGCCATTCTATCCTCTCCTCTCTCTGGATGCCCTTCTGTTCTCTCCTCTCTCTGGATGCACTTCTGTTCTCTCCTCTCTCTGGATTCCCTTCTGTCTTTTCCTCTCCCTGGATGCTGTTCTATCCTCTCCTCTCTCTGGATGCCCTTCTGTCTTAACCTCTCTCTGGATGCACTTCTTTTCTCTCCTCTTTCTGGATTCCATATTTTTCTTTTCCTCTCTCTGGGTGCCCTTCTGTCATCTCCTCTCTCTGGATGACCTTTTGTCTTCTCCTCTCTCCCAATGCCCATCTATTCTCTCCTTTCTCTGAATGCTCTTCTGTTCTCTCCTCTCTCTGGATTCGCTTCTGTCGTCTCCTTCTCTGGATGCCCTACTCTTCTTTCCACTCCATGGATGCCCTTCTGTTCTCTTCTCTTTATGGATGCCCTTCTGTCCTCTCCTCTCTGGAGGCCCTTCTGTCTTCTCCTATCTCCTGATGCCCTTCTGTTCTCTCCTATCTTTGGATTCCCTTCTGTCTTCTCCTCTCTAGTATGGCCTTCTGTACTATTTTATGTGGTTGCCCTTCTTTGCTCTCCTGTCTCTGGATGCCCTTCTGTATTCTCCTATCTCCTGATGCCATTCTGTACTCTCCTCTTTCTGTATTCCCTTCTGTCTTCTCCTCTCTCTGGATGCCCTTCTGTTCACTCCTCTCTCTGAATTCCCTTCTGTCTTCTCCTCTCTCTTGATGACCTTCAGTTCTCTCTTCTTTCTGGATGCTCTTCTGTTCTCTCCTCTATCCAGATGCCATTCTGTTTCTCCTCTATCTGGTTGCCCTTCTGGTCTCTCCTCTCTCTGGATGCCCTTCTGTTCTCTCTTCTTTATGGATTCCCTTTTGTCTTCTCCTCTCTCTGGATGCCTTTCTATCCTCTCCTCTCTCTGGATGCCCTTCTGTCTTCTCTTCTCTCTGGATGCACTTCTGTTCTCTCCTCTTTCTGGTTTCCCTATATTTCTTTTTCTTTCTCTTGATGCCCTTCTGTCACCTCCTCTCTCTGGATGCCCTTCGGTATTCTCCTATCTCTGGATGCCCTTCTATTCTCTCTTCTCTGGATGCCCTTCTTTCTTCTCTGTCTGGATGCACTTCTGTTCTCTCCTCTTTCTCAATTCTCTATTTTTCTTTTCCTCTCTCTAGATGCACTTCTGTCATCTCCTCTCTCTGGATGACATTCTGTCTTCTCCTCTCTCCCAATGCCCATCTGTTCTCTCCTCTCTCCGGATGCCATTCTGTCATCTCCTCTCTCTGGATGCCCTTCTGGTCTCTCCTCTCTCTGGATTCCCTTCTGTTCTCTCCTCTCTTCAGATGCCCTACAGTCTTCTCCTCTCTCTGGAAGCCCTTCTGCTCTCTCCTCTCTCTGGATGTGAAGACCTCCATACTCAGGAGAACCTTCCTCAAGCCTCCTGAAATCTCCACCACCCAAAGATCACAAGAAACCTTACCTGGATGCAATCAGCAGAGGCTTTATTTGGGAAGTAAGCCGGTGGTCAAAACGACTAGCTCTTTAGCTCAAAGAGCAAGGTTTTTGACCCCACATAGGGGGTTAAAGAGTCTTTTATAGCATGGGGTGTGGAAAGGAAAGCATTTTCACGCACTTACACATGAATGGTTGAATTTTCACATGGTCCCACGATATTGGATGTTCTAAAAATTTTGAACATAGCACTGGGAATACCAAGGGAGGGGTAACCAATAACAGTGGAACATTTCAGAGGAATCTAGCCCAAATGATCTAGAGTCATGTGAAATCACTCTGCACACTCATTCTTCTCAAAAAATGTGGTTTTTACCATGCTATTGTGTCCTATCCTGCCATTTACCAACTATTTCAGATAAATTATCTTTGCTTCTTCCTGATATAGCCCCACCTAGGTGGCAGCATCTTTTATCTGTGGTCAGGAATGTGTCTTCCTGCCTTGGGCAAGGCTTGAGGGATGTAATCCAGCAAGTGTCTTTCACCTGGAATGTGAAGGCTTGAAATGTTATTTTCAGTTCTGTGTTCTGTAAGGTGGAAAATCTACACATATCTTCAAAAAATGGCCTTTATAATTTTTCACTCTACAGATGCCCTTCTCTTCTCTCCTCACTTTGTATGCCCTTCTGTCTTCCCATCTCTCAGGATGCTTTTCTGTTCTCTCCTCACTCTGGATTTCCTTCTGTTCTCCCCTAACATTGGATGCCCTTCTGTACTCTCCTCACACTGGATGCCATTCTGTCCTCTCCACTCTCTGGATGCCTTTCTGTCTTCTCCTCTCTCTGGATGCATTTCTGTTCTCTCCTCTCTATGGATGACCTTCTGTCTTTTCCTATCTCTTCCGATGCCCTTCTGTTCTCTCCTCTCTCTGAATGCCCTTCTGTTCTCTCCTCTCTCTGGATTCACTTCTGTCTTTTTCTTCTCTGGATGCCCTTCCGTTCTCTCTTCTATTTGGATGCCCTTCTGTTCTCTAATCTATCTACATGGCCTTCTGTCTTCTCCTTTCTTTGTAAGGCATTCTGTACTCTTTTATGTGGATACCATTTTTGGACTCATCTCTCTTGATGTCCTTCTGACTTCTCCTATATCCTGATGCCCTTTTGTCTTCTCCTCTTTCTGAATGCCCTACTGTCTTCTCCTCTCTCTGGATGCCCTTCTGCTCTGTCCTATCTCTGGATGCCCTTCTGTTCTCTCCTATCTCTGGATGCCCTTCGGTTTGCTCCTCTCTCTGTATACCTTTCTGCTCTCTCATCTCTTTGGATGCCCTTCTGTCCTCTTCTTTCTCCAATGCCCTACTGTCTTCTTCTCTATGTGGATGCCCTTCTACTCTCTCCTCTCTCTGGTTGCCCTTCTGTTCTCTCCTCTCTTTGGATTCCCTTCTGTCTTCTTATCTCTCTTGATGCCCTTCTGTTCTCTCCTCTTTCTTGATGCCCTTCTGTTCTCTCTTCTCCTCGGATGTCTTTCTGTCTTCTCTTCTCTCTGTATGGTCTTCTGGGTTCTCCTCTCGCTGCATGCCCTTCTGTTCTCTCCTCTCTCTGGATTCCCTTCTGTTTTCTCCTCTCTCTGAATGCCCTTCTGTACTCTCCTCTCTCTGGATGCCCTTCTGTTCTCTCGTCTCTCTGGATTCCCTTCTGTCTTCTCGTCTCTCTTGATGACCTTCTGTTCTCTCCTTTTTCTGGATGCCCTTCTGTTCTCTCCTCTCCGGATGCCCTTCTGTCTTCTCCTCTCTCTCTCTCTTTCTCTATGCCCTTTTGGTGTCTCCTCTCAATGGATGCCCTTTTTGTCTCTCCTCTCTCTGTATTCTCTTCTGTCTTCTCCTCTCTCTGGATGCCCTTCTGTTCTCTCCTCTTTCTGGATGCCCTTCTGTTCTCTCCTCTCTCCAAATGCCCTTCTGTCTTCTTCTCTCTCTCTCTCTCTCAATGCCCTTCTAGGCTCTCCTTTCTCTGGATGCCCTCTTTTTTTCTCTTCTCTGGATATCCTTCTCTCTTCTCCTCTCTCTGGATGCCGTTCTAAGCTTTCCTTTCTCTGAATGCCCTTCTTTCTTCTCCTCTCTCTGGATGCACTTCTGTTCTCTCCTCTTTCTGGATTCCCTATTTTTCTTTTTCTCTCTCTGGATGCCCTTCTGTCTTTTCTTCTCTCTGTATGGCCTTCTGGGCTCTCCTCTCTCTGCATGCCCATCTGTTCTCTCCTCTCTCTGGGTTCCCTTCTGTCTTCTCCTCTCTCTGGATGCCCTTCTGTCTTCTCCTCTCTCTGGATGCACTTCTGTTCTCTCCTCTTTCTGGATTCCCTATTTTTCTTTTCCTCTCTCTGGATGCCATTCTGTTCTCTTCTCTCTCTGAATTCCCTTCTGTCTTCTCTTCTCTCTGTACGGCCTTCTGGGCTCTCCTCTCTCTGGATGCCCTTCTGTTCTCTCTTCTCTCTGGATTCTCTTCTGTCTTCTCCTCTCTCTGGATGCTTTTCTATCCTCTCCTCACTCTGGATGACCTTCTGTCTTCTACTCTATATTGATGCACTTCTGTTCTTTACTCTTTTTGGATTCCCTACTTTTCTTTTCCTGTCTCTGGATACCCTTCTATCATCTTCTCTCTCTTGATGACCTTCTGTCTTCTCCTCTCTCCTGATGCCCTTATGTTCTCTCCTCTATCTGGATGCCTGTCTGTTCTCTCTCCACATACCCTTCTGCGGTCTGCTCTCCGGATGCACTTCTGTCCTCTACTCTCTCTGCATTCCCTATATTTCTTTTCCTCTCTCTGGATGCCCTTCTGTTCCCTCCTCTCTCCGGATGCCCTTCTGTCTTCTCCTCTCTCTGGATGCCATTCTATCCTCTCCTTTCTCTGGATGCCCTTCTGTCTTCTCCTCTCTCTGGATGAACTTCTGT
>NW_023046171.1:0-69317 GCF_011762505.2 Arvicanthis niloticus
ACTAGAGTTCAGTTAAATTTGAAGGGACAAAAGGACACTTATAGGAGCTTTTTCAAGAAAACGGTTTTTTTTGCTCGGTGTTGATTTTTCATGTAGTTGAGAAGGCATGGGGGAGGGGAACTCAGCAGACAGCATTCTCCTTTCCGCTATGTATCCACATGAATATTTAATGACAAGGTTCCCCCCCCCCAAGTGCTCCTTCACCCAAAATGAATGAATGAGACATTTGTTAGCTGGAAGAATATCATCTTTAAGCCCAGCTAAGATCTTAAAACTTCACTCTCTTAACATCTTGTCTTTTTCTAACGTGACCTGTGGGCAGACCCTGGGAACTCAGCTCATAATTGGACTCATTTGATTCTTTTAAACCTAGATTTTATGTGTAGTGGCATTTTATCTGCATGTGTGCCTGTGTACCATGGTGCCTGCAGAGCCCAGAAGAGGTTTCAGATTCCCTGGAACTGGACTTAGGGGTTGGATGCTGGAACTGAACCCCGGTCCTTTTGAAAAAACAGTTAGCACTCTCAACTGCTGACTGCCAGCCCTTAATTATCTATATATAAATTTGTTAGTCAGGTCCTATGTATCCCTGGCTGTCCTAGAACTCACTATGTGCCTAGGCTAGCCTCAGACTCACAGAGATCTACCTGCCCTGTCTCCCAAGTGCTGGGATTAAATGCTTATCCACCATGCCCAGCCTTGATTATAATTCTTAACAAGCTCTTGACTTTTTTTCTTCTTAGCCAAACTTACATGGATGATGTACTTATTTGAAAGTTAAAGCACTTGGGCTTCATTTGTGATATAAATGTAGGATTTTTATGTGATCTGAGTAGATATTTTAGGAAATCCCCCAAAGCGCCCACTCAGGTTTGGTTTAACTTTGTAGAGCTGATCTGAATTGCTACTAAAAGATGGAGACCAGAAAATCCAGATGTAGCAATGCTCCTGTGCACCACAGTGCATTCTGGGTAGCAGCTCTGCAGGAATGCAGCCATGTCTGCATGTTCTGGGCAGTGCTTTTAACCCTGCTGCATAGTTAGCAGCTGGTGAAATGGTGGTGGGTCATCATATATGGGCTGTCTCTCAGCCTTTCTCCTGGCCAGATTCGTGTCCTTCAGGAGCTTCCGTCCAAGGTGTGAGAAAGGCTGTGCCTGCTGTGTCTGTGTAGCCAGGGTAATTCTCTTCCTGCTCTCCTCTGATGGTTTTCTTTTCAGAGGCCAGAGAGTGTAAAGCTCTATTTTCCTCTTGCACAGAAAAATGATGAGAGCCCATGAAAGACTGAGGAGAATCTGTCTCGTTTCGAGTGTGGTGCTGGGATCAAACCCAGGCCCTGTGTACACAGGCAGGGCGGTCTACCGCTGAGCTGCACCACAGCCCCGCTCTCTGGTTTTGAAGCCAGTACAGATGCTGATCTTGGCTCCTTTCTTAGTACTAAATCTGCCTTTCTCGGAGGCTGATGAGACACTTCACACTTGCAGAGATCTGGTCAAGGGTTTTCCTGACTGCAAATGCCCTTCAAATTGAGAGCCTGGAGCAGAATTTCCCAAAGTGTGTTCAGAGATTATCTGCCCCCTAACATACTTTGGAAACCGTGGGTTCCATAATCAGGTTGTGAAACACTGGGTGTATTCTTTCAGCCTTTACCATGATCGTAAGTGTATAAGAACCCCTAGTAGGGTGCTGTTTAAGTAGCCGTCTAAACTATTTTAACTCAGCAGTCCTATTTTCATTCAAAAGGCTATTAATACCAAGGAACTAGTGTATTTAAGATAAACTCTGGGGACATGCCAGACTATATTTTCTCTGGGATTAACATGTGGATCTGCTTTGTTTTAGGCAAAGGCTTGCTGTTCTGATCTAGTCACCCAGTGATACCTTGGAGTGCTCTCCTGTGTGATCAGAAGGGCAGTGAGGGTAGCCTGGCCAGTGACTCCTGTGGCCAGGAGGATTCAAACTAAGGCCATCCCTCCACTGGA
Organism: Arvicanthis niloticus; assembly: GCF_011762505.2. Taxonomy (NCBI): domain Eukaryota; kingdom Metazoa; phylum Chordata; class Mammalia; order Rodentia; family Muridae; genus Arvicanthis; species Arvicanthis niloticus. The sequence goes on from NW_023046171.1 coordinate 1,980, forward strand.
AGTGCTGCTGCAGACTGGTTGTTCTCAGAGTAATTGTGGTCTCAGGGGCTGAAAGCAAGCAAGAAAGCAAGCACTGGGCAGCACCAACAAAGAAAGATGTGGTCGGGGAAGCCTGCCTCAGTTGCTCAGCTTGACTGCAGCGAGTGTGCTGTGCTGACAGACTTGCCAGCTCTGTCTCGGGCCACACTGATGACTCTTGTTCTCCCCTGGGCAGGCAGAGGCCTCATGCTCCTGGCTAGCTGGCGGTGAGCAGCTTGGGGCCATCGTGGTTGGCTTTCCCGAGGAAACCTTTGGAAGCCATGGATGCGTTTTCGGGCTCAGGCCCTCAAGAGGAAATTTGATGATGTGGACGTGGGCTCGTCCGTCTCCAACTCGGACGATGAGATGTCCCAGCAGTGACAGTGCAGACAGCTGCGACAGCCTCAACCCGCCCCGCCTGCCGGCTTCACACAGTGAGCGGCTGCTCCCCGTTCCTGCTCCACACTCCTCAAGAGCTGTGAAGGCCAGCCTGGGGACTTCACCCCTTCCACAACATGCCTTGTTTGGAAAACGTCACTGCTCCGATAGCAGAGGCTAAAGTGTGATTTATTCTACTTGTGTTGTAGTTTGGTCCTGGTGATTGGGATTTCTCTGGAGAAGAGGAGCTCAGAGCTCTACTTTTACCTCAGGGGACTGCCCAGGGGTTCACAAAACCTGTAGCTGTGAGCAGGAGAATGTTTGGTTGGACACTGGGCACCTCTTAGATGTCTTGAGACCTTTTGTCTCAATCCCATAGATCTCCTAGGGTTTGAAGCCTGAACTGAAAGCCCTGAGTGGTACCACTGGTCCAAACAGAGCACACCTGGCAGCTTTTCCAGTGCACCTGTCCTGGGCACCTGTCCTGGGCACAGTGGCATCTCACAGCTCTCAGGCTGTTCCTATAAGGAACCTCTGAGAGCAAGGTCGGGCCTGTTTGTTTCGTTGCAACCATCAGGCCATCACTGTGGCCTGATGTCTCCATGCACTAGCTACCGGTATGCTTGAGTGGTTGCAACAGAGACCCATGGCCTAAAAAGCCTAAAATATTTATCATCAGGCCGATTAGAGAAAATCCCCACTGTAGAAGAATACTGACTGTCCCCGTTGAATTTTCTCTGCTGTAGAAAATGGTTTCTGTCGGCATAGTCCACTGGTAGTTATTAGTCACATGTTGTTATTGAAATACAAACTGAGGAGTTTGAATTTTTAAAATTTAGTTTTAATTAGTTTAAATTATCACATGCCAATTTTTTTTCTCTCTTCAAATAAACACCTAGCATTCCTCAGTTACTGTCTAAAAATAGACTGTGGCCAGCTATGAGATGAAGTCAGTCTGGAGGCAGTGGAATAACCAGCTGAGGTTCAAAGCTCCTTCCAGTTTTGCGTATGACTTAAGACTTGAAAATCACCACATGCTTGGGGATCGAGTGGGGAGATTGAGCATTAAGAGCCTCCGTGACTCGGGGCAGGTGGGGGTCCTGAGCTCGCTCGCTGTCTCTGGATTAACACACATGTGCTCCGTTCACAGCAGACATCCATCCTGAAGCGGCAGAAGCAGCTACGGAGGAAGAATGTCCGCTTTGACCAGGTGACTGTATACTATTTTGCCCGGCGACAGGGCTTCACCAGTGTGCCCAGCCAGGGTGGAAGCTCTTTGGGAATGGCCCAACGCCACAACTCTGTACGCAGCTACACCCTTTGTGAGTTTGCACAAGAGCAAGAGTGAACCAGAGAGATTCTTCGTGAGCACCTGAAGGAGGAGAAGCTTCATGCCAAGAAAATGAAGGTGCCTGTGGGATGTGGGGTCTGGTGCTTCCTGAGTGTCCAGTGAGGCTGGTCCACTGCACTGTTGATCTTGCCAAGCAGAGAGCGTGAGCTCTGTTTTCCAATGAAGTCTCAGATTTTCAAATATGGTCTCCTCCTGTCTCTCTCTGGTGGCAGTGTCAACCAGAGATAAAAACTGCTTTCTCTGCATAGTCCCCCTTCTTGTCACAAGAACGCTTTTTTAAGCTGACGTGAATACTCAAAACCTCTCAGGTCTGTCACCCAGAAAACACAATCTCAGTGGTTGTTCTGAGTAGAGCAGGTTTCGGGTCTTTCACGAATCTTTCACAGCCCTCCTGTGATCTGACATCATCGCCCGGTGGGCTGACCAGTCCCCTTGGTGCAGAGAGTAGCATTGTTTTATGGTAAGTCCAGACATGGGCACCAGTAGGTGCTGGACAGATGGCTCAGCACTGAAGAGCATTGTGGCTCTTATGGAGGGAGCGCTGGGTTTGATCCACAGTGCTCACATGCTGGTTCACATGGCTGGACCACTTGCTATGTAGACCGGTAGCTTCAGGTCACTGATAGATATCTGCCTGCCTGTCTCCCAGGTGCTGGGGTATTAAGGCATACACTACTGACCTGGTCAAAAAATCAGTCTTTAAAAAAAAAAAATACCCACCTACTATATACACGACACTGATAGCCTCAGAAGACTCATCCCAGACACCCATGTCCTGCCTTAGCACTGTTTGACATTATCAGGTTTTCTATGAGTCTTCAAATTTCCCAGCAATGAGGGTACAGCCCTGTGGTTAGAGCACTCACCTAGTGTGCTTGAAGCCTCAGGTTAGAGAATATGAATAAGGCTGGGCAGTCGTGTCGCACGCCTGTACATCCCAGCACCAGGGCTACACAGAGAAACCCTGTCTCGAAAACCCCCCCCCCCCCCCCCCCACCCCAAAAAAAAAGAGAGAGAATATGAATGAGAATGATCTGGACCCAGCCCTGAGGTAGCTACATTATTTCTAGTGTGTAGACAAACTGAGGCCTGGCCAAGTTGGACAACGGTGACAGGAGGGTGTAGACTGACCAGGCCTCCAGTTTTCACTCCGGAGGAGCTCTCAGCCTGCTCCTAGGCCTTACACCTGTCACTCCAACAGCATTGACATTTGGCCTCCCCTTTCTTCTGAGGGAATTCTGTCCCTGACCCTGTCATCTTTCTGTTGCTATAGCAACAGCTAGACAACATTCTTCTTAGTTACAGTGAAGATTCTCTGTCCCTTTCCTAGAAGATGGCTCCCCCCGCGGGAGGTGGAGGAGTGATGTGAGAGGCAGCGTTGGGGATGTGTTCCAAGCAGGACACACTGAGCATGCGGTTCTGGCAGAGGATGGTAGGAACCTGCCCTCCTCCTCAGCACCTATACAGCACAGTCTGGACTTACATTATACTGACTTGCATTTCTTGGGTGGCCATTCCATAGTTCTTTCTCTCTGGGCCCTTCCAGCCAATGGTTAGAGCATCACACAGCCTTCACTGCATATCATTTTCTCATGTTTTACTTTGCTTTATCCATTTGGATTTATTATAAGTAGTTTGGATTGGGTGGTGGTTGGCTTTGTCTGGTTTTGTTTTGTGCTGGATCTCATGGAGTTCAAGCTGACCTTGAACTTGCTGTGGAGCAGGGGGGGATGGCTTTGAGCTTTGTCCCTCGTGCCTCTGCCACTTCCTAAGTGCCGGGGTTATTAAGCATGAGTCACCCACTATACCTGGCCTTAGCTTTTCCTACCCCAAAATACCTAGCTGTCCCAGCACTGTTTGATGACTGAATGCATTGCTCTGAAATGCCCCTCTGTGGAGACCATGAAGTCTCCTACTTCTGATGGGCTTTCCTTTGGGAACAGCAGGAGTGCTGGGGACGAGCCAGTTTTGTGACACAAACGGGAAAATTCCTAAGGTCTACACAAAGGAGCCGGCAGTTTGCTTGCCTGGTGTGAAGTAATATGGCAGGTGCTTGCCTGCTGTACAGGTAGTATGGCAGTTGCTTGCCTGGTATATGGTAATAGACTTGGAAGCCTGTAAGCCCCACTCAGCCAGCTCCCCACAGCGTGAGGTGCACCGCTCATGGCGGCTCAGGCCTGTTGCGTCACCTCTCTCTCAGGAGCTGTCCCTGTCCAGCACTGTGGGTGTCTGATGAAATAAGGGCAGACTCCCCAGCCATTGGGCTTTCAGCCTGCTAGCAGCTTTCAGAGCCCCAGGGCTGGGCCTCATTTTTCTTTCCTTAGATCCTCTAGTGAGTTTGAAGGACTCTTTCAGCCAGAGATTGTCTCCAGCCTGTCCTTCTACAAGTCCTACCTGGCTTTCTGTCCACCTTCATGCAGAAACCCCATATGCTTGCCATATGCATGTGGCTTCTGTTCATAGCACACCAGTGCTACTCACACTGCCCTGCCTCACAACCTGCTTTCCTTGAAGGCAAATAAACTGGATTAGGAGGAGAGCCACATGCTTCTTGTCGACACTGTGGTTGGAAGTGTGTTCATAATTGTTAATGATCGCTGCCTCCCTTAACAGTGAGATGCAGTTCTCCTGAACACTAGTGATTATTTTTGCAGTATGGGGATTCCATTGACAAGCACCAGGAAGCTGGGGCTGTATCCCAGGGTACCCTTTTTCTCTGAAGGTAGTTTTGGGTTCTCCAGGGTTCAAGTTGAAGGCGTTTTGCAAGGTTGCCAGTATCGCTGAGCAACACCCAGCCACTGGTGCACCATTAGCTTCAGTGCAGGTGACAGTTTGTAATGAGGGAACGTTGTGGAAATGATATCTCTGGGAGGGAAGATGTGTCGTGTTTAAAATATCCCTTTAGACAGGATCTTGCTGTGGCTGCTCAGGCCCCTAGCCTTTCCTTCCCAAACAGCTGGGGTGACAGCTCTGTGCTGCACACCTGACATACTGGTGTTTTTGAGGACCTAGAACTCAGAAAGGTGAAGGCTCTGTTTTTTAATCATGTCCTATACAGTCCAGTATGGCAACCATTAATTATTTTGGTTATTCAAATATAAAATTAAATAAAGCCTAGTTCTTCAGTTCTCCACATTCTGTTCCTGTTGCTGAAGAACCCAGGTGACTCTAGTCACTGTCGCTCATCTCTAAAGCTGGCCTGGCCTGTTTCCTGGCGCTGACAAAGAACGGGACCGTGGAGTCAGTGGAGGCCGACGGCTTGACACTCGATGATGTTTCCGACGAAGACATTGATGTGGAGAATGTGGAGGTGGATGACTACTTCTTTCCTTCAGCCGCTGCCCACCAAGCGGCGGAGGGCCCTGCTGAGGGCTTCCGGGGTCCCACCGGATTGACGCTGAAGAGAAGCAAGAACTTAGAGCCATCCGCCTATCTCGGGAAGAGTGTGGTTGTGACTGTCGGCTATACTGTGACCCAGGCATGTGCCTGTAGCCAGGCTGGGATTAAATGCCAGGTCAGTCATACACCAAGATCGGGGTGGGTTGGGAGCCAGGGAAGATGAAAAACTTCCCATCAGGGGTGAGGGACCCATGGCTGAGAATATGCTGTTTCCACAGCCCTCCCAGAGAAACAAGCAGGCAGCTGTGGAGGTGACTGTTGTCTTTTCTGTTGTCTGCCTCAAAGGAGACAAGCAGCAGCAGCAAAGGAAAGAGCATGGCCACCGTGCTCAATTGTCTAAGTGTCCGGTTAGTAGGGATTCCGTGAGGTAAAAGGACACAGAATGAGGTAACTGTGAACTGTTTGCACATGCAGCATCTTTCCTGATTTTGTAAAAATCACAGTAGCTTTTGAGAGTCTCTAATTCAGGACCAGACCTGAGCTGGCACACTTAATCCTTAGTTTCCTCAAAGCATCTTCCTGTTGGCATTCTAAGAGACTGAAATTCCCATTCCTGGAAACCTTCATGCCCAGACAGTGAACTACGTGGACCTTCATGCTGAGGAGTCCTGTGGTTGAGCCCTTTACTCCTCTCCTTGCTTTATTTAGGTAACAAAGAGCTGTAGTAGATCTGCCAACATTTCTTTCCCAAAGTCTCATGTTCAGCCAGTTATTCACAAACCGAGAAGAGTCTTAGGAATTGGTGGGACTGGAAAAAGCTCTCTTTTGGGGCAGGGGAACCAGTCTCATTCCAGACTGGTCAGGAACTGAATTTGTTTATGACCAAGGATGACCTTGAACTCTCAGTCCTGCTTCCACCTTCAAATTCTGGAATTCTGGTTTGTATCCCATGCCTTGGGTCTAGGGGAAGAGCCTTGTAGGTGATATCACAGAAGATGTGTTCTCACTGTTTGCTGTGTAGTTTTTCTAAGTTTTGTTTATGGTATTAGGAGAGAGAAAGAAGCAGAAAGCATCTCCTCCTCCTTCCTCCCTCCCTCCTCCCTCCCTCCCTTCCCCCTTCCTCCCTTCCTCCCTCCCTCCCTCCTCCCTCCCTCCCTCCCTTCCTTCCTTCCTTCCTCCCTTCCTCCCTTCCTCCGTCCTCCCTCCCTCCCCTCCCTCCTTCCTTCCCTCCTTCCCTTCCCTTCCTTCCTTCCTTCTTTAAAACTGTGTGGCCCAGACTGGCCTGAAACTCACCTTGTAGTCCAGGTTGGCCTCAAAACTCATATTCACCTGCCTCAGCCTTCTCCCGCCCTGTGCTGGGATTAAAGGCACGAACCACCATGCCAGCACATCTCCTTTCTAGAGATTCCCTGGCTGTAAGTAATTATCTTGGCCACTGCTTCAAAACTATGCCGGTTGACCTTCAGGGAGAAGCAGGTGGTGAGGTGTTTGCCACAGTGTGGGACCTTCATGCTAGCGCCCAAGCACTAAGGCACCTTTGTTTAGTTTCCCAGAGTGTATTGCATTGAAGTAGCAAGATCTCCACTCACTTCCACACCTGTCATGCAGAAGGCTTGGCCCAGCCTTTGTCTCAGTGAGCCAGGTAAGTTCTGAAAAGTTCCTGAGGCACAAACCTCTTCTACCCTGAGATGTCAGCATTCACAGGGAGCACTAGACTTGCTAATGAAAGGAGCTTCGATGCGATTCTTGTCTTTTTATTTAGAAAAGGAAACAAAGCCCAGGGGAGAAAATAAATGACTCCCTGAGATGCCACCACTAATTAATGGCTGAGCTGAAGCTGAAATGCAAGTGGTCTGATAACTAAGCCTAGTGCTGTTAGCTGAGCTGGCATGCTATGGTGTTGAATTGTTGCTTCTCAAATCCCAACTGCCTGTGTGTGCCAGTCAATGTCACCTGTCTCTACTGTTAGAGCGACTGATTGGTCTTATCTTTGCACAACCTCCTGTGCTCCCCTCAGGTGGATCGGGATGTCCTTTCCTTGTGGCTGCTCCAGGGACGGCTGTGGAAACATGGCTGGCGAATTGAGTTTAATCCGATCAGAGTGCGGACTCACTACCTCCACACCATCATTGAGCTGGAGCTGGAGAGCAAACGGCAGGTGAGTCGCCCAGCAGCCACTGAGGATGAAGCCCCTGCGGGAGCACAGAGCTCGGAGACGCAGGACTTCAGGAGTTCATCGCTGAGAACGAGATGCAGTGATGCATCTGCAGAGTGCAGAGGAGCTGGAGCGGCTCAAGGCCGAGGAGGACTCGAGCGTCTCTAGTGCTAGCCTGGACTCCAGCATGGAGAGCCTGGGCGTGTGCATCCTGGAGGAACCCCTGGCTGTTCCCCAAGAGCTGTGTCCAGGCCTCGCAGCCCCCATTCTCATTCAGGCCTCAGCTGCCCCCAGTTCCTCCGTCCTGTGTTTTACTGAGAACTCAGAACACCCAGCTGCCTCCCCATGAATAGCCCATCTTACTTGAAAGTGGACCTCTGGTGTACTACAAGTAGAGCCGAGCCTGTTGTGGGAGGAAAGCAGAGTCTGGTTCAGAAGAAGGCACAGCCTCCTTCCCCAAGGAGAAAGATCTGAGTGTTTTCTCCCTCCCTGTTACTTCACTGGTGGCTTGCAAGCCCTTCAGACTCAGCTGCTCTCTGTAAACCAGAGGTTGGGGAAAACACCCAGTCTCAACAAACTCTTGCCTGATGACTGTAACCGTAAGGAGCCCGAGGTGAAGACTTCCGCCCCTCTTGGCCCTCCCTCAAGCCTACCCTTCCAAACGGACAATGAAGATGGCTGTGGAGTGCAGAACTGCCAGCAGAGTGAGGACCGGACCCCTGAAGACTCAGCCCTAGAACTCCCTGTGGCAGTGTGACCTCAGATACACTGTCCATTCTCTATTTATTACCTAACGCTATTTCAGCAAGACTGCTGCTCCCAGGTTATTTTGTTGGAAGTCTTAGGATTGTTAGTACATGTGTTTTCTGAGCGTGTTCCCAGGAGACCAGCCCCAGCTGCAGTTCCATTGCCATGTGCTCTGGGCCACCAGAACAAAGATGTCAATCCCAGAGTGAGCTAGGCAGCTCGAGCAAGCAGCTTTTCATGCCTGGTGCCAGAACCAAGGATGTGAGCAGCTCCCTGCACTGCACGCTGGCTCCTCAGACATCCTGTCTTCCTGTAGCAGCCTCACTAGTGGAGAGGCCCTCTGCTGAGTCTAGAACGGGAGGGGAGGCCCCAGAAGAGTCTCTGCTTCTGTACAAAACTCCCAGGAGCTCTAAATGCTTATTCTGCCTCCCACTCCACCCCCTTAACTGGTAATAAGTTAATTTCCAACGTGTTTGGTGTTCCCTGACCTGATGTGCAAACTGGGGATCCTGGTCTGTACCTGAATTTTTTTTTCCTATGTGCTTCGTCGGTAGATGGAAGATGATGGCTCTGTCCACCATGCACTCTCACCTAGTGCAAACACACACATATTCTCTCTCTCTCTCTCTCTCTCGTCTCTCTCTCTCTCTCTCCTCTCTCTCTCTGTTCCCCCCCTCCCCCGGGAGGTTTTGGCTCTGAATAGAATGTAAACTGCCGTACAGGTCATCGCGACTTAGGACACTCCCTCTCTACTGCCCCACGGCCCTTGCTGGCTGTGGTGGGGTTAGAGAGCTCTCTGGAGTTTCAGTTCAGTCCCAAGGACGGGCAGGTATTTATGGAACTTTCCATCTTGGAAAATTCATGAAAACTGGAAGTCAGCTGCTTCTTAGTTATGACGTAGGAGCCCCACATTCTGGATGATTCAGATCTCATTATAATAATGAAGTGGATGCCTGGGACTCGACTCAACACTTACCTCAGCAGAAGAGCTCCTCTCCTGAGCTCGGGGATGTCCCGGGTCCCGTTCAGTACTGACTTTTTTATTGGCAGCGTCACCTCTGCCTCCTGGGTAAACAGAGGCAGTAGGAACAAAACGCTTTTCCCTTATCATCCTTTACTAACCAGGAAGGAAAAAACAAACTTGATTTTTGATTTTTTTTTTTTTGTTGGTTTTTGTTTTTTTGAGGCAGTGTATTGCTAAATAGCCTAGCTGGCCTGGGACTTGCTATGTAGATCAGGCTGGCCTCCAATCTGTGGTGGCCTCCTGATCATGCATCCTGAGTAATGGGGCTGCAGGTGTGCATCTCTCCTTGGTTTTATCTATTTATTTATTTTTTGTGAGATAATAAAAACTCTGGTGTCATAAACAACTTCAATGTATGTAGCAGCAGAAACATCTGAAAAAATCCCTAAATCCTAAGCCTGGAGGACCTTATATTTAACATGGATGCTGGTATTTAGCCCATTCTGCCACTGTCCCTTCTTGAGTTTGCTTGGTTGGGGAGGGGGGCGGGCGGTGGTGGTTAAGTGAGTGCACGGGTTTGTCTCTCCAGTCTCACTAGAGTTATCTGAAAAGGTCAAGGTGTTCTCACCTCTGGCTAGAACTCTGACTCAAAGGCTCAAGCTTAGCTGGGACTGTTAATGAAAGAAGAATCTTTTTGAAAGTTTGTTGGGCAGGAGAGGACTCAGGCCCCTCCCCTCCTTAAGACTCCAACTTTCTCAGCCCTTAGATTTGGATTTTCATTAAGAAACATAAAGACTAGGCAACCCCAAGATATTTGATATTTCTATATAACTAATTCTTTTTCCAAATGTGTTTCATTAATTCCATGTGATTCAAACTGACCCCAACTTCTGAGTGCTAAATCCAGCCTTGACTAATGTCAAGCAAAGGACCCTCGTCTCCAAACTTTAGTCCATCTCAGTTCTGGTGCTACCTGAGTTGGACTGAATTTATGGTTCTGGTTGCCGGGAAGGCTGGGCCTGTGTCCACAGAGGCAGAGCCAGTCCTCAGCCTAGGCCCAGAACTGTGGTGCACTGCTGCAGCTCTTGGACGCCGTCCCCGTCGGATTCTGCACACAGGTCGGACTCTTGTGTGAACCCAAAGCTTGTCTGGCTCTCTGAAAACAACTCTCGCTCTGTAGGTTCTTTACATGGTAATGATGCTGTATTTAAAGAGAATATTTAAATGTAATATTAAAGAAATATTGAAAAGAATGATGTGGGGTTCATTATCTTACTGCAGGTAAGAGAGAGGGTGCTTCTCTTGCTGTGTCTATAGAGCTAACCAGGTCATTAGGAACTAATGTCCGTGACAGGAATATTTTGGTGATAGAGATGCAATCGTAGCCTTTGTGAGGCACCAAAGCCTGTCCTGTGAGATTTCCTTCTGTTCCACTTCTAGACAGACTTGGCCTGTCAGACCCCTGCTGTCTGCGTCACGCTTTTCTCTAGCCCTGGTTACCATTCCAGCACATCTGATCCTTACATGCTCCATTCCATCCAGCTCCTTCTTCCTTCCATCAGAGAGTTCTGTTCCAGTCAGTTAAATACCCGTTAGTGAGGTTACTCTTACAAAAGAAGCCTTAGGAAAGTGAGTAGAGTGTGTATAAGTAATTCCCCAAAACTGGTTTCAGGCAGTCTTTACTTGGGTTTAAAACAGTGCTTCATGCATTTTACATACAGTAAGTCATTACAGAACCACAGGGCATAGATGTACACAACGTTAAGCCCAGCTCACTATCTCCACCGCAAAATCCCTGGTCTCCCGGGCTGGGCAGTAATTAGTGCCTTGTGCGTTTTGACCCACAGCCTAAGAAGGCAGCCACTGCTGGTTACAGATGCTTAGTGCAACAGTGGGAGGTAGTAACATAAGGTCCTTAGGGCTGTGTGACAGCCTGAAAGTAAGACGCTGGGGACAAACGCAGGGAAGGCCAAGCAGCCGTTCTTTCCCACCACCTCCTTTAGAATGTTCCACAAAGAAAAAAAAAGTGTCCCAGAGAATACTGAAAGGAGGGGTGGAAAGTTAGTCCATGCTAGTGACAAGGAAAAAAATCCCTACTTTTGGTCTCACAGAAAGGGTGGGTGTGGCTCATGCTTATATTCTCAGTCCCCAGGAGGCTGTGGCAGAATTGTCTGTCAGGATTGCCAGGAATCAAAAGCCAGCATGGCTATATAGTAAGATTCTCAAAAAGGCCAAAAAGGAAAAGGGAGGGGTGTAAGAAAAATCACTGCAGGGTTGGCACAGGGCCAGGCACAGGTGCCCTCACTCCAGGGTAAGCTGCACTGTTCTTGGCACCAGAGATCTCTACTGCAAAAGACTCTGAGGAGCACTCGCCTAGTTTCCCAAGACGACACCCCGAGGTAGCCAGAAACGACCCTGTACCCCATCCAACCCAGAAAGCAAGACCAACTCAAGGTCACCCCCAGCTACAGCTCACACATAAAGCCTCAAAACAACCCCCCCCTGTACCAGAACACGGCACCACACGCAAACACCCAACCACCACCACCCAGCACCCTGAACCACCAAAAGCAACCAAGAGCAACAAAAACCAAGCCAGCACAACATACCAGCACACCACCTCAAAAAAAAAAAAATAAAAAAAACCAACCCAGCCAAAACAACAGGCCACATGATCCCCACAACCTGGGCCAAACGACTTTTGGGAGAAGACCTGAGACACACATCACAAAAAAGAATCAAGAGACACCGGCTTCGTAAGCTGGTGTATGAGGGAGGCAGTAAATGTTCGTTCAAGGCAGTGATAGACATCCTCGGAAAACAAAGTGTCGAAACACGGCATTGGAGGCCAGTGCAAGTATGGACCTGTAGCTCCCAGCACCCTGAAGCCTGGAGTAGAGGATCCTTTAGCACAAGAATTTGAGGCCAGCCCCGGCAACAAAGCACATCTCAAAAAATAAAAATAATAAAACAAAACCATGGCAAGTGAATTTTAGGCCACATGATTCCACCTGGGCACGCTGACTTTATAGGACCGGCATTAACTCACAATACAAGTCTAGTACCATAGGTCTTGGCCTGTTCCAGGTTAGCGTAAGGTAGATTCAAGGTGAGTGATGCTAGAGCTCCAATGGGTAGCCTGCTCTCTGGCCTCCCACACCAGTGCGCACAGATGGCTGACAAGATGCTGCCCCTGGTCCACACCACTGAGGCAACTCAGGACAGTAGTCATCCTTGCCGCCGGTGCTCTCAGCGCGTGGCTCCAGGTAGTTGGTGAGGAGCAAGCACGTTGTGCAGCAAGAGGGACAGCTCCGGTTCTGAAAGCACCATCAGAGTTAGTGGTTGCTAGGGGACAGAGCCAGACGGGGAGACGGCAGCACAACGGCTATCCTCTACAGTCCCTGCTCCCCCAGCCCCCAAAACATGCTTTTCTCCACTTCTGCTATTTATCTAGGATACTTGGTTCTCACATGACAGCAGCCGCCTACTCATCTCTAGAAGTTGGTGCTGTAAGGACATTGCTCTCGCTTCAAGACTACTCCCAGGGACAGTTTCTGTCCCCCTCTCCTGACACCCACCGAACTCAGGAACACTGGCAGTGTCTGGAGATATTAGGGCTGTGGCTGGCATGGAATGGGTATAGCAACTTGTGCGTGTAGAATACCCTGCTGTGCACAAGGCACGCCCAGACAAATGCCACAGGCACCCAGGCTGTGAAGCACTGCCTCGAGCAGGAAGGCAGGTCCTCTGTCTTACAGCCTACACTGTGCCTGCTCAGTAGGCTCCTGAGTGTCGCCTTTGTATTATATAGTTCATATATAGTGTGGTGTGGTACATATATTATACAGTTCATTAGATAAAAACTTCATGCCGGCCAGTGGTGGCACACACGCCTTTATCCCAGCACTGGGAGGCAGAGACAGGTGGATTTTCTGAGTTCGAGGCCACCCTGGTCTACAGAGTGAGCTCCAGGACAGCCAGGGCTACACAGAGAAACCTGTCTCGAAAACAAACAACAAACAAACAAAAACAACAACAAAAAACCCCTTCATAATAACCTAAGAATCCTTTTGTATTATATAGTTCATATATAGGGGTGTGTGTGTGTATATAGTTAGTTAGTTAGATAAAAACTTTCAGTAATACGTAAGGAATCCTGGAACAAAGTGCAAAAATGAGCTAGGTATGGTGGTGCACTGCCTAAATTCCAGCACGCAGGAAGTAGAGGCAGAAGGATAGCTGCCAAGTTCAAAGCCAACCTCAGACATAGTGAGTTTCCAAACCAGCCAGAGCTGCACAGTCAGCCTGTTTTGTTTGTTTGGTTCTTATTGTGGGTTTTTGTTTTGTTTTAAAGCTCAGATCTCAGCACATGGCTGCAGAGGCTGGCCTTACCTTTAGGCTGCAGGAGATGTGCAGCCATTCCCCCAGCCAGGTCCGACAACCTGTCCATCAGCGAAATGGGTGGAGTTCAAGCCCGAAGATAGCAAGCCTGTGGCCTCAGAAGAGAGACATCCTTAACAATCACAGTATGCTTTGCCGCGAAGTAGAAGGTCCACAACTGCTGGGATCCCCTAAATAAGCCACCACCTCATCCCCACAGCCGAGTAAACTGCAGATGGTAAATCAGTTTGCCACACTGCTTTCACGTCCTGACCAAGACCCACACCTCTGCTTAGTCCCAGGTAGAGTGCTTGTGTCAGCATGCATGAGGCCTACCCGCACATTCCAGTCTGGGCCTCGTCCAGGTTACCAACAGCCTCAGCTTGGTGTGTAAGTCGGGAGGCTCAGCCCTCTGCTCTGTGCTACTGGGAGGCAGGGGAGGAGCTAAAGCATGAAGCCTACAAGAGGTGTCTGGTCAGTGAGCCCCTGCCCTGAAGGGCACTGCTGATACTAGCCCTCCTCTTCCTGTCTTTACTGCCAGCTGACAGGAGATGAGCAGCCTGGCTTCACACATACTCCCAGGATGCCACTGCTGCATTATGGCACCAAAACCAGGCAGCAGGGCCACTGATCAGGACCAAAACCTCTAAGACTGAGCCAAAGCAAAAAACAAAACAACAAACAAAACCAAAAACCCACTTTTACTCTTTAAGGATACTCCTTCATAGTCTAAAACAGCCGGCTAACTGACACACTAGATAGTCTAAAACAGCAGGCTTAAAATATATTGTCTCTTGATATTTTTTTAAACAGTCCTGGGTCCAGGCATGTGCCATCATACCCTGCCGGGGTCCCGCTTCTAAAATTCATCCTCACGTATCTAGGTTCACTAAGAAAAAGTCCACAAGAACTAAAATCAAAGAAGATCCTGGAGCCAGGTGTTGTGGCTCTGCCTGTAATCCCAACACGTGGAAGATTGAGGCAGGAGGATTGCTTTAAGTCTGAGGTCAGCCTATACTACATGAGATGCTGGTGAGGTCTCAGCATGTCACCATGAGCCTGTCATTCTAGCACTTAGTTGGAGACTAGCCTCCTCTACAAAGAGAGTTTGAGGCCCAGCCAGGGCTGCATAGGGAGGATCCTATATCAGAACAGCTAAAGCAACCCAGACACAGAGCTTGAATGTGATCTGAGCAAGATAAGGAGTCCTGTAAGCTTTGAGCCCAGCCTGGACCCTGCCGACACAGCAGTCAACTTCTTACCGATTTCACTTCCTGTGCAGTCAAGCTGGCAATGCCTAGCTTTGCCAGAGCCCTGTCCAGCTGTGAATCACAGTGGTGTGACTCTTCAGACGCCATCGTCAGCAAGGGTGAAGGCAGGTACGGCGCGAGAGCATGGCCTGGCTTCAAGGCTCTCTGTGACACAGCAGGGCAGAGAGAAGGGGGAAAGTTTCACTTTAGCAGCCTCACACATGGTGAGCCTGTGGAGCAAAAGAGGCCTCAAGGTGCTCACCATGTGAGAAGCCTGGAGCTGGCTGAAGCCCAAGGGATAGGTAGAGAAGCAGTCTCTGAGAGCCAGGATGTCCTGTGCTGTCGGGTGGGTGCCATTCTGCATCTTGCAAGAGATGAGTAGATTTTAGAAAGACCCAGACTAGCTGCTCGTAACTGGCCTTGGAGCCCCAGGACCTCCGAGCCCTGGGTGGAGAGATACCTTGGTGCACAGGTCTGTCAGACGCCACCGGAGCTTTTCATGAGAAACAAAAGTGCTGGCTCTCCTTAGATGTGTGATGATTTCCAAGTGGGGCCGCCTCCGGATACCATGATAAATGTTTCAGGAAATCAATTGTTGTTTGGGGGTCCGAAATGCTGACAAGCAGTTTGCCTAGGAAACAGGTACCTAAAAGGAAAAATAAGTATAAAGTCGCTTTCTGACAGCAGCATCTTTCAGAGTGGGCTAGTCAGTCATCCAGCAGTCATGGATCCTAGGAAGCTGGCAGAGGCCCGTTCTCTCCTCAACAGTCTTTCTACTGTGAGTCTCACCATGTCTCACACATTTTCGAGCAGTATCACTGAGACATGATGGAGGAGGAAGCTTGTGTGCAGCAGTCAGGGTAAAATGCCTCACTGTGAACTAAAACATAGAACACGCTCTCTGAATGATGCTATGTGTGATGCAGACTGCCTACTGCACACAGTCACACGTACACAGTCCTGAAAGGGCCATCATGTGCTCTTTAATTCAGCTAGCCTGGCTATAAATTCTCTGGTACCACTTCTATGGGAGGCGCGACTTGCCTCTTCTTTTTCCACTCTGGGTGATTAACTCACACAACAGCAGAGATGAGTCTAAGACAAAGAGATCACAAGTACACAGGCTAGGTGTGACGGCACACACCTTTTCAGTTCCCACTGGGAGCCAGAGGCAAGCCAATCTCTCTCGTTCCAAGACAGCCAGGACTGCAGGACTACATGGTGAGATCTTGGGGTTTTTTTTTTTTTTTGGTTTTTTTTTTGTTTTGTTTTGTTTTTTTTACAAGGTCAGGTACCGTAAGAAGCTCCACCACTCCAGACTGCCATCCTGAGGAGGCAAGTCCATCTCCCAAGTATCCAAATCAAAGCACCAGACATAGAGTGACCTTGGGCCCTCCAACTGGCTCACTCAACAGCTGAACATCACTGTGAACCTGATAAACATCACCCAAATAAGAAAAATCATCACTGTCCTGAGCCCTACCCAAATACTGTCTTTTAAAGTCTTATTTATTTATCTTTTTGATTGTTGTGCATGAGTGCAGCTGTGTCAGAGTCCAGAAGAGGTTGTCAGATCCCTAGAGCTGGAACCCCAGGACGCTGTGAACTGCCCAGGGTAGTAGCAATTGCAAGGCAGAACGTGGGCCCTCAGGCCCTGAAATCATGAGAAGAGTGGCTTTCATCTACTCGGCGATTACCAGCAGCCAACACCTCAGACAACCACAAAGGGTCCCGGCTTATAAGTGTCATCTCTGGCTATCAGATACTGAAGCCATGATATCGGAATGTGAGAATGACTGTTTTGCTAAAAACAGTTTCCAGTGTGTCATTTGTCTTGGAGAGTGAGGTGGCTGTCTGTAGGGTGGAGAAGACACTAAGGTTACTTCATGACTCCCAGGCCCACTGAGCTATGTCACTGAGAAGTTCTTAAGAACTTTGAGACAAGGGCTGGAGGGCAGTTCAGCATTAACAGCACATAATGTCCTTACAGGGGACCCAGGTTCATTCTCAGCCACCACATGATGGCATACAACAGTTTGTAGGCCCTTACGTGGTGCATATACACTCATACAGGCAAAACACACTCATAGGCATAAAATAAAATAAATAAATTTAAATTTTTCTTAAACTTGGGATAATGAAAAGATTGAAGTAGGAAGTTTGACGCCCTCTGAACTTCTGAAATGAAAACATTTTTAAATGATTTTCTTGGGAGCTGGATTAAGAACACTGTTTGCTCTTCCGCAGGACCCAGGTTCAACTCCCAGCACCTACAGGGTGGCTCACAACTATCTCTAATCCAGCTCCAGCTCCAGCTCTGATGCCTTCTTCTGCTCTGCAGGATCCTGTATGCATTTAATTATGCTCACACAACCACATACACATAAAAAATAAAAGATAAAAAAGTAATTAAAAAAGAAATAATTTTCTTGCTTTTTTTGTTGTTGTTTTAGTTGTTTGCTTGAGAAAGGTTTCATGTAGCTCTGGTTAGCCTATAAACTCACTCTATAGCCAGGCTGGCCTTGAACTTCTGACGCCTCTGCCCAAACTCCCAAGCACTGGAATTACAGTGCCACTATACCAGACAAAATGATTGTTAATTTTTACAAAAAATCTATAGTTTCATGGCTGGAGAGATGGCTCAGAGATTAAGAGTACTGGCTGCTCTTCTACAGTTCTGGGTTCAATTCCGCAGCACCCACATCTATAACTTCAGTTCTAAGGGAATATTCTGTTCGCTCAAGGCGCCAGATACACATGTAGTGCAGACATATATGTAGACAAAACATCCATACACATAAAATAATAATAAAATAAAAATGTAGAATGTATAGTTTCAAGCTGCGGGTGGTAGATACTCACATTAGCAGGAAGACCAGGGTAGTTGGCAAAGGGCGGGATGGAGATGAGGCCAACAAAGAGACACTTGGTGATATCTCGTCGGAACTAAACAGAAACAAACAGATCCAGTTTTAAACCCGAGTGAGATCTTGTAACGTGGGTCAATCCCTCCATCCACTCACCTTAAATGAGCTTGGCATTGTGGCTACAAAAAGGACCACGCTCACTTCTGCCTTCTGACGGTAAGTTCCTTGAGGGTAGAACCTCAGATGTTACTTTTTGTTATTCCCAAATACTGAGTACAGGCTGGTCTTTTTTATCAGCTCTCTAAGTGAACTCTTTGGATGTGCAGAATGTCTCCTGGGCTTTTACGTCAGGACACTGCCAAACACTTTCTGGTTGCAGCTAGGTGCAGATCTTTGCGTGTTAAAAACCAAACTGGGTTTTATTACTCACAGATTTAATCAGAGTGTGCGCCGGAAATTCTGTTTTAGCGTGCTGTGAACTTCATTCTCAGTGAGCCCAGTCTGACAAGAACAACTGGATGCCTCGTGGCAAAGGAGAAATGTGTGACCAGTGATCAACAGGAAAGGAAAGAAGCAGAGCTGAGCTCTAGGTTAGGTACCTCACCGAGAGCTTCTGGGTGTTTGTCCCTGGCCCATACCTGTCTCAAAATGCTCCATCTCCCGTAAGAGAGTTGATGAAACTTTAGATTTTGTTTCCACATGTCTGCCTTTATCTTCTAAGCCTTTTTGGCATCAGCCCATAACATCTGTATTCCTGCCCCATTAAAGTGGAGGACAGAACGTGGTGTATCCCGTTTGAACCTCCTACTGTGGTCACTCACATGCACACATACCGGCCCTCCCCAGCTTGCGCCTCACAGACCTCCCCATCCTCTCCCCCAGCACATGACCCAGCTGAATGACTGACTGGCTTGGTTTTGAACTCTAGCTCCTTAACTCCAGAGCATCATGTCAATTAACCCTATGTGCTCCCCAGCAGGATATTAACCTGCTGCTCTCTGGGGCATGTTCTTAAGTTGCACGATTTGACATTATGCTATGATTACCACTCTGAATCTCACTCTATAATAATGCTTATATTTACCTAGTTTTTTTTTTAAAATGCTTCAGGGCTAGAGAGATGGCTTGGAGGTTTAAAACATTTACTGCTCTTGTGGTCGGACCTAGGTTCAGTTCCCGCACCCACATGGTGCTTCACAGCCATGCAGAAGTCATGATCCAGGGGATCGCATGCTTTCTGACATCAGAGAGCACTAGGCATGCACATGGGTTCACATGTATGCATGCAGGCAAAACAGCCACAGAAATAAAATGAATAAAGTCACTCTTAATGCTTCCAGATTTATGAACAAAGATATTATCTAGATTGGCTTCAAAGCATGTATGTGTATAAATGATTGGTGGTCATTAAGTATTTTGTTTGAGGGGTTTATTGTTTTTGTTTTTACAGCATCTTGCTATGTAGCTGAAGCTGACTAGAACTCCTGATGCTCCTGCCTTGGTATGCTGGTTTGTGGGACTGTAGACACAGAACCACCATGGCTGGCAAGGTAGCCATTCTTACCTCCACTTTTTAGACAAAAAGTCAAGTCCATGAAGCTAATAATTATAGTAATATTCAGAGTTGGCAACATTCTATTTTTTTTAATTAGTAGATAGAAGTATAGAATACAATATAGTAACAGTTAACACATACTGACACTCAGTATAGAGATGTCATACTAAAATAGATCGGCCATGTTCTAAGTATTTTATATATGTTGATTTAATCTTCACCATTAGGGTGGGGGCTCAGCATTCTAATCCAGCACTCAGAACGTGGAGGGCAAGGAGACCAGAAAATTCAAGGTCATCCTCAACTACAAAGAAAGTCTGAGGCCAGCCTGAGCTATACTCTTTACTAGATACCTAAATAATAGTCATAAGTAGGTCATCAGCAGGTAGGTTTTCTATTACTTCTTTATAGATGAGAAATCAAAGGGACAAAACAAGGACTGTGCAAGTGCACTGTCTAAGTCACAAAATGGATTTTGAATCGGCATTTTGGTTCCAGGGTGGTCATGGGGGGTGACATTCTCTCCGTATCATTTCAACATAGCTAGCAGACTTCCACTTTGAATAGAAACATTTCAGAGACAATGTATACAGTTCTATTTCCAACTACAAGTTATCTAAGCTGGCCACGTGATAAACACGCACCAGCCAAGTTAATCTCTGGCTGGAGAGCACATAGGGTTAATGACCTAGAGGTTTGAAAAAACCAAGCATTTAGATAAAGTTTTCTTATGACAACAATCCCTGGTCTGGTCTGTACTACCACAGTCCCTTGTGCACAATTTCTTGCACAGGACAAGGAATTTCTAAAGAAATTACATTATAATTAATATAGTTATAGTCTGTGATGTCAGGATTTTGTCTACCACAACATCCTTCTAGGTATTTAAGAGGGGACAGTGACACTTTGTAAGAATTAATACTCAAACACTGATGGAAAGAAGGCATCCCGACTCACAGTGCTGCAGCGGACGCCCTGTACATTGCAATCGCACTGACTGTGACTAACGCTGCCGAAGAGCGGATTCGGGTTTTCAATGTTAGCGTTTACCTTTCATGAAGGTTGTGTATAAGGCATAGAAGCGGGGAAATGACGCCCCAAGAAACGATGGTAACGTTCCATAATCGCTCTTGTCTTGGTCACCACGTAAGAAATCAAGTTCTTCACATCTGCCTTCGGAGAAACGTGAAGCTTTGAAGACTACAAGGAAGACCAAAGAGACTATCTGCGAACTAGTAGAAGCCACTTCGTACCTAGGCCCCTGCTGTAAAACACAATTTTCTGAGAGCGATTGCCAGACACTACATTTCTGAAAACCCAAGCCTTTGGTCTGAGAGCGGGCGGATCTGCAGGAAAGTGATGGAAAGCTTGTGAGCGTGGAGTGTGCACAAAGCCTGCGGGGCCAGGAGAATGCAGGCTGAGGCATGGAGAGATGGGAAGCGGAAGCTGAAAGATGAGCTCGGATGTGCGGGGACACGGAGCACGAGAGGGTCAGGGACCGGCGTTCGGTAGGGATCCTGCGTGGAAAAGCAAAACCCAGGGCCCAAGCGTGGGGTCCCGAGAGGCGGAGCCGCTGGAAGGGCTTCTACGTCAAAAATGCTCTTCTCTCTCCAGGGCCCTCACCGAGGGGCGAGCCCGCAGGGCCAGAGCGACCCAGCTGCAGCCTCCGGGTGACAAAGGGTCCTGGGGCCGACGGCCGAACCCACAGAGCAGCCCGAGCCCAGCACACCCTGGCAGCGCCATCTTCACAGCCGGGAAGGAGCGGGGAGGAGAGGTCGTCTCCGGGTCAAAGTGCGCCCCGCAGCACGCACGCGCCGCCCCTCCGCGCTGACAGGCGGCTGCGAGCCGCCCGGCGCCCCCCGTGCGAGCACGGGCGGGGACCCGGATTGGACGCGGCGACGCTTCCGCCCGCAGGAACGGAAGCGGGCCGCCCCGAGGGAGCGCGGGTCCAGCTTGAGGTATCGATCGTGAGCCGAGGACGGCGTCTCCTTGAGGACCCAGTGCCCTCGTGGGTCCCTGGGGCCTCGGGGCCGCGGGCGCTGCCCTTGACCTCTGCGGGCACCCGGGGGGCGGTGGCCCCGACGGTGGCGGCGGCGGCGCGGGGAGGCGCAGCGCCCTCTAGTGGCGGCGGGGGCGGACCTCCGCTCTCTGTCTATCTGGTGGCCAGTGTAAACCTAAGAAGGATGTAGAAACTAAGAAGGACCGCTTTCTGGTCCTCATGTGCCCTTGTCACATAGTAGGTGCGCGGTGGGTATTTTTGGATAAATGACTCCTTGAAACTCAGAAGGGTTTCTAGGCGTCCAGCCATCCGCGAAAATTGATGGGCCCTCTTTGTCCGTATAGGCATTTTAAGCGACTTGGAACGTGCTGAAAACCATTTGTCTGAAGTCAGGTTTAGTGTGTGGACCTTGGACCTGTCCTGTTCGAGTGTACTTCCTGTGGGATATACCTGTGTTGTAGAATTCTGTGAAGATCCAAGGATGAAATGTTTGCAAAAGCTCCCACGTCTGTGGAATGTCATGACGCGGGAGGACTGGTGGTTTTAACAGTTACAAAGCTGTGCTTTGCATGTACTGAGTTGGTAGGTAGGGATAGAAAGTGACCAGAGATGGGTTCTACGTGGTTCTCAGGTAGCTTCTAAGTCCCTCAACTACGGTGTCTCCCAGAATGTTCGGCTCACACTAAAAGAGAACTCCCAGGAGATACAGTGCACAGAGTCACAGACGGTTTTGTAAGATGAAAAGGTACTGCCTGGGAGAACAAAACTAAAGGGAAGGCATTTTGTGTAGTCAGGGTGGAGGTGGGGTTCTGAGTAAAGTGCTGTGTACGCATAAGGACCTGAGTTCGATGCCCTGACTCTCATGTCAAAAGCTGGGCAAATGGTGTGGTGTGCCAGTGACCCCTACCACCACACCCGGGTGCAGGGGAAAGGGGAGGGTCTATAGAGCTGAGGACCAGCAGGAGGAGCCCTGGCACTTGTTAGCCAGCCAGTCTAGCAAGTTACAGGGTCAGAGGGGAACCTGTCCAAAAAAAAAAAAAAAAAAAAAAAAAAAAAAAAGATTGACAAAGGCAGTCCAGACATGCGCATACCCAGTACAACGCATGCGCTAGCATGTGCAATGAACTACAAAAAGAAAAAAGTGATAGAGATTCATTCCTCATAGAGCTACTGAGTGTTTCTTCTTCATTCCCCTTCTCTTGATTCGCGCGCGCCGCACACACACACACACACGACACAACACACACACCACACCACACACACCAGTCCGGAGTGTGTACATTTTATAATCCCAGCATTCCAATGGGGGAGATGGGAGGTAGAAAAGGAAAATCGTCAGGGCTGGTGAAGGGGCTGGAGACGCCATGTCGGGCTGGGAAGGTGGCAAAAAGAAGCCCCTGAAACAGCCCAAGAAGCAAGCCAAGGAGATGGACGAGGAAGATAAGCTTTCAGCAGAAACAAAAGGAGGAACAAAAGAAACTCGAGGAGCTAAAAGCCAAGGCCGTGGGGAAGGCCCCCCTGGTCACAGGTGGAATTAAGAAATCTGGCAAAAAAGTAAGCTGTTGCTCACATCAGAGTTGATGGTGACCCTCCCCTTCCATTCCTATGTAAACATCTGGATTCCCTGCATAAACATCTTTGCCACTACAGCTCAATGAATGTTACCCTGTAACCTGTCAAACATCTGGATTCCTGCCATAATCTTTGCCACTACAGCTACATGAAATGTTAGCCCCTGGAGCCTGTCAAACATCTGGATTCCCTGCCATAACATCTTTGCACTACAGCTACAATGAAATGTTACCCTGGAGCCTGTCAAACATCTGGATTCCCTGCCATAACACCTTGCCACCTAATAGCTAGAATGAAGTTTTACGCCTGGAGCCTGTTTGTTGTACATTGTAATAAACTTTTGTAAAAAAAAAAAAAAATGAATAAAGTGAACAATACAATGTAAATAAATAAATAAATAGGAAAATCTCCAGAATCTCAGAGGCCAGCTCACCTGGAACCCACTGCAGGGAAAGAGAGAGACGAGACCCCTTTCTCAAAGTGGCAGACAAGACAGACATCTGAGGCTGTCTTCTGACAGACGTGTGGCATAGTACATTTTGGTTGGACCACACACACACACACACACACACAGAGGAATGCTCACGTATATGTACAAAGAAAAAAATTTAAAACAAGAGCTGGAGAGATGGCTCAGTGGTTAAGAGCACTGAACTGCTCTTCCAGAGGTCCCCTGGGTTCAATTCCCGCAACTACAATGGTGACTCACAGCCATCTGTAATGGGATCTGATGCCCTCTCTGGTCCTCAGGAACACATGCAGGCAGAATACTGTATACATAAAAAATAATTTAAAAAAGAAAGATTATTAATTTTTTTCAAACAGGAACTACACAGTTTGCAGAGTGGTGGCCAGCACAGCTGGCTGGGTCAGGTTGGAACAATGTGTAAGCACATGGCTGAGTATGGGCTGGAGAAAAATGAAACTTCAGTTGTCAGAGTCAGGACAATTGAGGAGGCCTTGTAGACACTTCAATCTATTTACTGAGTCGAGACTCTTAAAGTGAGGAATGTCCGTGGTTGTTCTGTAGTAAAGATGCAGGGAGATGAGCGACAGGTGCCATCTGGGAGTTTATAAAAGAAAAACTCACATTTCCCATGTGGAACTGGATCTGATCAGTGTGTGGAGTCTGTCGTCCAGAAGCAAGTGAGTTTCCTAGAGATGCCCCTCCATCCCCCCTTTTGCATGGCCTATAATTCATGAGCTCTGAGATGTAGGGTCCTCAGAGACTTCATCCCAGGATTGCTTCTCACTACTGATGTGCCTTCTTGCCACTTTACAACAGCCTAATGATTCCTGGACATCACCCTATTGGGCAGAATTTTTTGCAGATCAACTAAGATGTGCTTTCATGTAGTAATGTCTGATGTAGACAAACTGATGATTTCATAATCCCTGACAATGATTTTATAGAATTCCTAAATTGATATAAGTAATTTCAAGTCCTCTACAGAATAAAAGTTGTAATTAGAGCTCTGTAAACCTTCATGTGTCATAAAAAAAAAAACAAAAAAACAACAAAAAAGAGGCAGGCGTTTCTGAGTTTGAGGCCGCCTGGTCTATAAGAGTGAGTTCCAGGACAGCCGGGCACACAGAGAAACCCTGTCTCAAAAAACCAAAAACAAACAAACAAAAAACCTTCATGTGTCACAAAGCTAATTGCACTAGGCAAAGAAAGCAGGCTTGAACAAATTTACAGTCAGAGAAAACATCCTTCTAGGTGAATAGTGAAACCACTGTCTGGTAACTAAAGATCATAAATGGTGAAACGGACAACTTATTGTAGATGGAAGGACAAAAATAAAATATCAACTGGCTCATCCATACAAAACTTCACAGCTAATAAACATAAGGCAGAGGGCTGGTCTCTTGACAAAACCATGCTGCCTTGTGACATATTGATGCATTTATTTTCATATAACTGCATGCTTAAGAAATTATTAGAAATTTATAGAATTTCATCCCAGCACCTGGGAGGCAAATGCAGGAGAGTCTCTATCAGTTTGAGACTAGCTTGGTCTGCACAGTAAATCAAGGCCAGCTAGGGCTGCATAGTGAGAGGGACCTTGTCTCAAATAAAGTAGAAGGTATTAATGGTATATGGTATATTATACAAGCGACTGTGTCCATCCGTGTGGGATGGGGCTTTGCGGTCCTAATGCTCAAGCTCCGCCCACTGCAGAGGAGAGGGTCCTCTGCTGGCTGTCTTCTGGAAGCCAGTCTCCTCCTGGCAAGTCCTTTGGATCAACATGTAGAACTCGCAGTCCTCCAGCATCATGTCCGCCTGGATGCTGCCATGCTTCCCGCCATGATGATAATGGATGGACCTCAGAACAGTGAGCCAGCCCCTATGGAATGTCCTTTATAAGAGTTGCCTTGGTCATGGTGTCTCTTTACAGTAATGGAAACCTAAGTAAGACAGATGGGGTCTATGACTGAGAAATATAAGGATAAAGGTCTGGAAAAAGAGAGTTGGATAAACATTCTGGTGAGTTGGGTGAGGTTCTGGCCCTACAGATAGCCAAGCCTTCTGAGTGGAAAACAGGCATACTGGTCGAGGAGACAACCTGCTGTGATTGACATTCCTGGTCTCTCCAATGCTTATCTGTGAACATTCATGCCCTCTAGACAACATAAGGGAAAATCATTTATTTTTTTGGCTCAGTTACAGTTTGTTCTGGAAAGGAAGTCCTGGGCAGGAAGCTTGAGGTATGGGCGAGGTAGGAGAGGAGACAGTGACGACTGCTTGTTTTCAGCTAACCAACCTGCCTCCACCCCTACTCCCCAGACAGGTTTTCTCTAAGGGTCCCTAGTCCTATAGACCAGGCTGGCCTTGAACTCAGAGATCCCAATGCTGGCATCAAAGGTGTGTGTCACACCACAAGGTCACTTTCTCCTTTGTATACAGTCCCCAATCTCATCCCAGGAATTGACCCTGGTCTTCCACATCAACCTAATCAAATAACCCACACCCCACCCCAGGTGTGCCTAGAGGCTCCGTGTCGATCCTAGCTCTGGCACAGAAGACGAATGTGAGGCTAACACCACTCCCTATATATTCAGGCTGAGTCCTTTCGTTTCCATGTCGCCAGAGCTGGAACCACAGGGTGTGTGCCCATTATGGTGGGTGGCGTTCTTTTAATCCCAACACACTAGGGAAGCAAAGCAGGAGGATCTCAGCATTCCAAGGACAGCCTGGTCTACCTAGTGAATCCAGGGTAGCCCAGGCTATATAGTGAAACCCTGTTTCATAAATATTTTATTTAGGCTTTTAAGTGCACTGGAGCTTTTTGGGTGTGTGTCTCTATAATCATCAGATCAGGAAGAGATCTACCTCAAAGAAGTCCGGCGGTAGTCCTTGATAAAGACAGAAGTGGCCATTCTCCTCTGCCCCCAGTGAACACTAAAGCGCACATGTAAATACCACACACATTATGTACTCGGAAAAACAAATAAATCAATAGTACATGTCAAAAATTAAGACAGGTCATGTGGCACACGACTTTAATCCCAGCTCTTGGGAGGCAGAGGCAGACAGATCTCTGAGTTCAAGACCAGCCTGGTCTACAGAGATAGAGTTCCAGGACAGCAGGGCTGTTACACAGAGAAAATCCTGTCTCAAAAAATAAGAAATAAAAAAGTCAATATTTATGAACAAATAAAAATGTTTAGAAGAAAAGAGAGATAGATGTGGTGGCACATGCCCTTAATCCCAGCATTCAGAAGGCAGAGGCACCTGGGTTCCAGGATAGCCTGATCCACCAAGCAAGGTCCTGGCCAGACAGTGCCACACAGACCCTGTCACAAAGGTATTAAGAGAGAGATGAGAGAGAGGAGAGAGAGAGAGAGAGAGAGAGAGAGAAAGAGAGAGAGAGAAGCCAACAAGGTGGATCAGTTCTTGAGTTCTCTCTCCCAGATATATACATGGTAGAAGGAAAAAAGTCACCTCCCTCCATAGGTGCACTGTGGCATTGAATCACTCGCACACTAGTCTGAATCTTTGTACCCGAGGAGGCCAGAAGAGGGCGCCGAATCCCCTGGAACTAAAGTTTGAGGAGGTTGTAATCCACTGTGAAGACTAAGCTCTGCTTCTTTACAAGAGCATCAAGTGCTCTTAATGACTGAGCCATCTCTCCACCCCGATGGTGTCTTTAAATGGTCCCAGACTTACGATGTGGTAAATGAGGACCAGCTGAGAGGTAGCAGGTTAGCACAGTGTTTGCCTAGAATATAGGAAAGTCCTGGGTTCCATCCCAACACTTGTACACACTGGGTGTGGTGGCACATGCCATAGCTTCATGAAGAGACTCAGGACTTTAAGGTCATCCTTGGCTTAGCTTGAGTCGAGGCTAGCTCAAGCTACCTTAGACCTATTTACTCATCCCTGGTTCCACCACGAGCTTTTGCTGTTTGGCCTTTATCTAGGTGAGGGCCTGCTCTGTACCCGTTGTGATAGGTTTTCAGGAAAACAAAGGCAGATACAAGGCTGCTGGCCATTTTCTCAAAAAGCTCAGAACTTTAGTAGGGAAAACTGGCAGTGAAAACTACTTGTACTAGTGACAGGAGAGAAGGTCCCTGGGAAATCTGAGATGGAGTCTTACTATTGTAGTCCAGGCTTGCTTGGTTTATTATGTAGCCCATTTCCCCTTTTGTTCCCGACACATCAAGTGGTGGGATACAAGCATAAGGAGACTACCCTGTAGCGACTCAGGCAGCAGCAAACCCTTCCTGGAAGGCCTGCAGGTCTCGGTTCCTGGTCTCTGAACGGTTAATGGTCTCTGTGCCTTTTACACATCATTTGGGACATTTCTACAGGCTATCTTGGCACACCAGTGGATGTGCCCTCATCTCTGCAGCTTATGGTCCCATTCCTTTCTTCTAAGGGGCGCGTCGTAGGGGCGGGATGTGTCTTTCTATGTAGTCTTGGCTGTGCTGGGACTCATTATGTAGACCTCGAGCTGCCTGCCTCTGCAACCCACGTGCTGGGATTAAAGAGTTCATTCAACACTCACTTGTTTGATATTCCACCTCTGGATTCTTTGGTCCATTTTCGGTTTTCTCCAGCCCCACTTCTTTGATACATCTATTTGGAAGGCGTCCTCAGGACAGAAGTTGAGTTTCCTCTGTATACACTGGAGACTACTCCGTTATTTCTTGTTTTTCAACAGTGTGGTTTAAGGCAGAGCAAAAGCAAAACTATAATGGAAGGAGAGCCGGCGAGGGCTGGTGGGCATCTGGAGCTTCCACGTGACCCGTGGGTAACCACGGGAAGCTGTCCCACCTTGTCCACCGTGGCATCTCCAGCCTGACCCAGTCTCATCACTTCTTGGCTGTGTTAACTTTCTGTTCGGGCTCCTTAAGCTTTCCTGCGTTCCACACACTTAAAAGTGAGGTGCTGCAGGGTCTGACAGGGCTGTTGGTGTTAAGTTAGTTAATACAGGGAAAGTGCTTAGGGCAGTCGCTGCCACCCCGGCTTTTTTTTTTTTTTTTTTTTTTTTTTTTTTTTTTTTGTTTTTATTACTGCTTGCTCGTGCCGTGTTGTTTCCTTAAAGACTTTAACCTTCTTGGTATCTTTGCCCTGAATCCCCGGGTGTTGCCAAAGGCCCCCCCAGGCCAGGGGTTTGGAGCCATACTATTAGTCTGCAAGTGCAGCTAATTACAGGTGAGGAGAGGCCCGGTGCTACAGTTCCTTCTTACTCTTTGCCTTTTGAGACTAGATGTGGCTGCATCTCTCAACTGGCCTTGAACTTGGAGTGTAGACCAAGTTGGCCTCTAGCTTACAGCGATCCTTCTTCTGCCTCTGCTGAGATCACAGACATTTACCACTCCAGCGTGGCTTCTGCTGAGTGTTTATTAAATGAGGCTGTTAATTACATTTTAGACTGTTTCCTGCGGCAGCTCTGTTGGTAGTGTGACATGAGCTTTCACTGGTGTTTTTTTTACTAGCTATTTCACTCGGTCTTGCTTGAGCTAAAACTTTATTTGGGCACAACCTAAAGGCCGAGACTGCAGCACACGTGGTCTCCTCCTGTTCCGGGAAGGACTGTGGGACCTCAGCAGGGGAATTCCTGGACATGGTGCCAGCACTTGTGAGGAACAGGGAAGCTGGATGGTGCACTCGGAGACTCTACTCTCTCAGGAAAGCAGAAGCTGCTTCACTCAGCAGAGCTTGTGACTCACAGAATCAGCTTCCAGAAAGCAAAGGCATCGGCAAGCTGGGGATTGTGTGTTGTGTATCTATTAACAAACAGCCAAAACAAACAAACAAACAAACAAACAAAAAAACAACCAAACACAAACACAAAAGCCAAAAGTCAAAAATCTTAACTGTCAGCTTAATATGATGATGAATGTTTCACGGGACTGAAGTACCCAGCAGCAGCAATCTTCCCTTCCCCCTCTATCCAGCCCTAGTACATTCTACAGAGAGGAAAAAACTTGTCATTTGTTGACTTGGCATCTGTTATGGGCGACGTTGCTTTGGAGAAGTGCATCACTGAGACTTCAGGAAAGACCAAATGTCTGTGTTTCACCATGACTCTGCACTGATTCTCAGAACCTAGACCATTCATTTTATGTCTCCACAGTAACCACAGTGGCACTGCAGAAGCCCACAGTGCTACCAGCTTACAGGCATAAACCTGAATCTTTGGAAGGCAATTTGATGGGGGACTTCACTTACACTTAGCGAAACAGCCGCAGTGGCTGGCTTCTCCTCTGGGATTCTGGCCATGTTTTACTGTAACCGGACGCGAATGCCCTTCTGTGGAGCAAGCCTCAAGTCCAATCAGAAAGTGATTGCTTGCTTATCTCTGAAATAGTCATGTCGTTACTGCGCCTGCCTGGCAGGTCAGTCGTGTAGTTTGTATGCAGGGCCAACAGCTGTCACTGTTAGTGACAGTTTCCCCAGCAGCCCTTAGCCCCGCCCAGTGCTGTGAGAGCTACCCAAGGCACAGGGGTTGCCGGTATTCAATCACATTGTGAACCCCCCAGATTGTGACTGCAAGAATCTGTTTTCTAATGGCTCAGCCTTTGATCCTAGAGCTTTCTGTTTACTGTAAACAAGCACTTGTGTGGCTCTCAGCCCCAGCACACACCACCTTAATCCAGGAGCTAGATGAAGTCAACTGTAGGTGGAGCAGGCACCAGCTGACAAAGAGTAAGCATAAGAAAACAGAAAGGATTGTTGTATTTATTATGTATGCAGTGTTTCTGCCCACATGTGTGCCTGCACACCAGAAGAGGGCATCAGATCCCATTACAGATGTTTGTGAGCCACCATGTGGTTGCTGGGAATTGAACTCAGGACCTTTGGAAGAGCAGTCAGTGCTCTCAACCTCTGAGCCATCTCTCCAGCCCAAGTTGAAGATTATTTATGACAGCATGGAGAAGGAGAAGGAGCCTTTTCCTTCTGGGATGATGTGGCGTAGGAAGGGACAGCTGGGTGCTCTCTCTGCCTCTCTGAACTAGCAGGTTCTCCACCACAGGGTCTAGCTCCCGAGTCTTCGTTTGCTAAAGTCGAACATTTTAAATTATGTTTTTAAAAACAGCACAGGGGAGTCTGCAGCCCACTTCCAGCTTGACTTTGCGTGTTCTGCAACCCATAGTGGCATTAGCTGGTCCTGTCAGGGCCGGGAGCTCCTGCTTACAGAGCTGCGGTGTTTGTGGGTGCTGGCTCCTTTGGTGTCTTAGTCGTTGCCCACTGATCTGTCACCTGTCTGCAGAGTCCGGCTGTTATGAGATTTGCTAGGACTGGTGGGAAACAGTAGCTCTTAGCTTTAATCATCCAGACAGGTCAATAAGCAGCAGGTTCGAGAAGCCAGTGAGAACTTTCGCTGATGTGGATTGCTCTGTTTATCCCTGTCACCGCCCGCATCTTCCTTGTCTCCATCTTCACCCAAACATCTTTTGAAAAACCAGGGAGCAAATGATGAATACCGGGGTGCGTGTAATCATGAATGTTAGGGCCAACTGAAGAACAGGGCAGAAAGCAGGGGACACCTCAGAGCCCAGAGGAACAGAACTGTGGCCTCAACCCCACCCCTGACACACCCCCCCCACCCACCATCCAACCCCCAGTTGGCTGTCAGTCCCTGGGCAGAGGCAGCAGGGCCCACCTCCCAGTATCGGGTGGTTTGCCCGTTGGCAGGTTGACCTATTGGCAGCTTCCTAACTACTGGAGCCTTGGTCACCCTCCTGTTTCCTTGTGGAGGCCTCTTCCTGCTCACCTGCTGGTTGTGACATCTTGAGCTAGAGGCAGACTGGGAGGAGTCAAAAAGAAAAAAAATAAGCTGGCCAAAACCTGTTTCTTCTGGATTGCTTATGAAATGATCCACGTGAGACATTATTGACCAACCATGGTGATTAAGCCAATTATAAGTTTTGAGTCTCTTTTAATTGATGCCCAGACCAAGAGCAGGCTCGTGTCTCTGAAGAGTCCTTTTGTGCTCAGCTCATGGGTACAGCAGCATTTTAAAAAGACCAACCGCAATTACGTTAGCAGTCAGAGGGTTACATTAGTGAGGGGTTTGCAGTGGCCAGTAAAAGCCGCTTTCTTTGCAAGGCTCAGCAGTATCTTCCAGACACCACGTAATTTGTTTGGACCATGGTCAATGTCAGAGACAGTCCCAGAACCATTGCCAAGGCTGCTGGCGATGTGGGAGGCGGGGTGAGAAGCGTCTCACTCGAGTGTCTCATCCAAGGTTGAGCGGTGTCGAGGCGGACTCCGTGCTGGGACTGAACCTTTACACTTTCTCCTTTGGTTCATTTTTTTCGTTTGTTTTGTTAGAATTTTGGTATTTTTGGTTAGAATTTGTAGTGTTTTTGTTTGATTTTAGACAAAGTTTCACTCTGTAGCTGCATAAGCCTAGAATATAGTGAAGTCCAGGTTGGCTTCAAACAAGTGGAGTCCCTATTACCTCAGGCCCCAGATACTGGTGTGAGCCACCATGACCTGTCTTTTGTTTCATTGACAATTCTCACTGAGTAGCCCAGGCTGGGACTAGAAATATAACCTGGAATAGCCTTGAACTCATGATCTCCCTGCCTTAATCTTCTGAGTGTCCATGCACTTATGCACACACAAAAACACACAAACAATAACAAATAATTTAGAGAGATTGCTCAGAGGTTAAGAACACTGGCTGCTCTTCCAGAGGACCCAGGTTCATTCCCAGCACCCACATGGCAGCTCACAGCTGTAACTCCAGTTCCATGGAACCCAATGCCACACACATGGCACACAGACATCCATACACACAAAATGATAAGTTAAAACACTGAGACAACTTAAAGATAACGGAAGACTAGCAAGTTTATTTAGTTGGTTAATTGTTTCTTTGGCAAATATGCAGAATTGAATTCAGATCTCCAGCACTCAGTAAGAATCCCAGGCTGGCGCATGAACCTGTAACACCAGCGGTTTTGGTCTCACAGGCCAGCCACTTAACCAGTGAGCTTCATGTTCAGTGAGAGACCCTGTCTTAAAATAAATAAGAAATAAAAATAAAATGAGACACAGAGTGGAACATCAGCCTCTGGCCTACCACACTCCCACTCCCACTCACACACAAAAACGCAAACTCACAGACACACGCACATACATCTGTGCACATAAACAATCTATATATATATAATACATGTGTGCACACGCACATTCACACACATATACACGTCCATGCACACAAATCTGTGCATACACATATACACACACCTGTAGGTATGCACACTCCCTCACCTAAGATACATACATAAAAGATATGGAGCTAAGTCTGTAAACCCAGCACTAGCGAGGCAGAGGCAAGAGGTTTGGGAACTCAAGGCCATGCTCAGCTAAATAGCAAGTTGCAAGACTAGATATAGCTTTAGAGATCTTATCTTAAGAAGAAGCAGAGGAGGGAGGGGAAGGGGAAGAAGAAGAGGAGGAGAAAAGAGGAGGAGGAGGAGAAAATAATCTGGGGCTGGAGAAATGGCTCCATGGTTGATAGCACTAGCTGCTCTTTCTGAGGATTCAGGCTCAATTTCCAGCACCCACGTGCCAGCTCACAACAATTTGCAACTCCAGGTCTATGGGATTAGATTCTGTCCTCAGGTCTCCTCAGGCACCAGACACACATTATGATAAACTTACATACTTCTAGACAAACCCAGGCTGGCCTCAGACTCAGAGAGACACAGTTTCCTCCCTGCCTCCCAAATGCTGGATTTAAGGTGTGTACTACCATGCCTCCAAAAAAATTTTTTTTAATTAAAAAAAAGATAATACATTTTAAAAGTTTGAGCAATACTTTTATGTACACTATTTCAATAATGATTCATTTTATTTCTCTTATTTGTTAGTGTGTAGGTTGTGCATCTGGGTGTGGTACCCTGGGAAGCCAGAAGAGGGCGTTGGATCCCTGGAGTAGAGTTTACATAAATGCTGGCAACCAAACTCAGGGACTTTGCAAGAGCAGCAAGTGCTTTTCACACCGAGCCATTTTTCCAGCCCTGACAAGTTTAATTTTTCCAGGGTTTTCATTTATAATAAAATAAAATAAGAGATACCCATCGCTGTCAGGCTTAGAATTTCTTAAAAGGGACGAGGAAGCGCCACAAGGGAGAAAATGGACAGACAGCGCCACCTGTAGGTGGCTATGCTTACTAGTCACCTAAGCTTCCCTCAGAGGAGGAAGGTTCATAGTATTTTTGGGGGTCCTTGAATCCTATGCTTTCTTCCCTGCCAACGGCATTTTGTAATTCCAGAAGTATAGACTGTACCGTCTTCCTCTGAGTACTCACTACTGAAAAGCACTGTCCAGACATGGTAAACAGTGTGTGGTCCTCCCAACCAACTGGAGTGCTCTTTGGGAGTTTATGTGCATGTGGAATGTTTAAAAGACTGAACACCGACCCGGGAGATGCTCAGTGGGAAAGGCATGCGCCTCCATAAAGACTCGGGTTCAATCCGCTGTACCCAGTAGAAGGTGACTCCATAAAGTCAAAATAAAGACTAGGCATTACTGGACTGCTACAGTGTACTAGAAACTAGCAGGTGAGAGAACAGCTTCAGATTCAGTATCTGTCAGCACAGCGCATTCCTACGCTTACTTTTTGAGCACAAAGTGCTAGGCCATCATTTGAACCCTCTAAGAGGGTAGTGACAAAACACAGCATGTTCTCATGCGGCTCCGAGGGAGGGACCGGCACTCGGAAGGGACCAGGAAGCAGTCTAGAAGCTACCTCTCCTGGAGCCGACCTCCGTCTGCCCCTCCAGCAGGTCGGTAGGTGTCGCTGTTGTGGTAAAGTCCGCGGCTGCTCTTAGAGTCATTTATGGGGATGCTTAAGGTTCTGGCGCTTATCAAACCGCACCAGTCTGGTAGAGACAAGTCAAGTCTTCTAGAGCTGCTGCTGTTACCAGGCAGCAAAAGGGACAGCGCCGAGGGGTACTAATCATCCAGCTCTCCTTCAGGCTGAGGAAATGACCTCTGTTCCTCTGCACCTAAAGACATTTTAACTGGCATCTTGCAAAAGCTCAGCCTGGCATGGCAGGATGGCTACACTCTTTTAATCCCGGCACTCTGAGGCAGAGGTAGGCAGATCTCTGAGTTCGAGGCCAGCCTGGTCACCAAAGTGAGTTTCAGAAAAGCCAGGGGTACACAGAGAAACCCTGTCTTGAAGAAGAAAAAAAAAAAAAAACAAACGTACAAATCCAAATAAAAACTTTAAATGCTCGCCCTGGATGAATTCTTTATAAGACATAAACAGTAAACATGCTGAGTTTCATTAACCTACTTTGTCTTTAGCCCTCAGCCAGCACAGAACAGGTGGCAGTTTTGCCTACAGGATCCCTCTACTACCTGCCATCCTCTACCACCATTGTCGCCCCGAACTGATGCAGGAGACTGACATTTTGAGGTTTTTCCTGGCTGTAGCTGGAGAAGGCAAAGAGACCAGAGCAAAAGGAAACTCTTTGTACAGCTGCTAGAGGCGGGCAGCACTGGCTTTGCCCTAGGCTAGCCCAGCATGGCCTCTCAGACTCTCACTAGGGGCCCAGGTGCAAGCACTAGTGTTCCTTTAACAGACATTTGTAATGGTGAACACATCCTCCAGCTGAATGGCATTGCATTATTCTACAAGTAGAGCATCGATTTTGTCAAAAACAGCCCCATGTGCTGCCTGGCGTTCACCAAGAGAGAACGCTGAGCACCACACAGGTGCATGACCGGAAAGCCTCCAGTGGCAGCAGAGAAGCTGAGGTTTGCTGGTGTGCTCGTGTGAAATGTTTAAAAATGGAAAAAAGTCTAAAATAAAAAATATAATAGAAAATGTAAGTAATGTAAAAGATCCAGTTGTGCTGGAGCACACCTTTAACCCCGGCCCTTGGAGGCAGAGGCAGGAGGATCTCTGTAAATGTGAGCCAGCCTGATCTACATACAGAGCATGTTTCAGCCCACCCAGGGCTACACAGGGAGCACTCTTACTGTGTCTCATGTATATCTACACACATATATCATGCATATATCATGCACACACACATATACCTGCACATACTCACATATTAACATACATACAGATACACACAAGCACACACAGATACACACATATGTAGATATACACATACACACACACATACACAACCACAGACATGCATATATATAACGTACATATACATTCATAATATGTACATACATACCACATGCACACACCAGCACACACACATATATGTACAAGCACACACAGACACATGTATATGAACATGTGCACTGTATACACACGTGCACACATGCAAGCACATATACATATACAAGCAACAGACCCACATGTACATACACACATGCACATATGTATACATGCATAGACATATGTATATATACACACACGAACACATACACACACTGCACAGACACATCATCCACACACATGCACACATATGTCTATATGCACATGTAAACAATGCATGCATGCACACACCTGTACATCCGTGATTAGCCTTGTTATTAATGTGATGTGAGGCTGCTCCAGTGCAACCAGCAGGCAGATGAGGACTCCCTTCATTTGAGCCCCCGACAAGGCTGTCAAGAGTTCAAAGGGGCCTTTAACACATTCTGGTGGCCATTTAACTGTTGGGAGCCGACTCTAGCAGAAAGCGGTTGTCATCTTCGCAGCCATCTCGAGCCACATACCCTGACAAGAGACTTGTTTTTCAACAGCCTACAGCAGCTGAGCACACGCTGATAAACATCTTGTTTTTTCCCACATATCTTGTTTTGCTGTTTAAGTGCCCCCAGCTGCACAGCGCATGTGGTATCCACGCCTGCAAGGTGTACGGTGCACGTGCTATCCGAGTCTGTAAGGCAACACACGGTATCCACACCTGCAAGCACATGATATCGCACACCTGTGAGGCTCACATGGTACCCACACCTACAAGGCACATGGCAAAGCGTATAAATACCCCGGATTTCCTTCGATAAATGATACTTGATCAGAACCTCTGTCTTGTCCTCCCTTCTTTGCATCTCTTCCCTTTATCCCACTCTTCTCTCTCTTGCT
Source organism: Arvicanthis niloticus (assembly GCF_011762505.2). Lineage (NCBI taxonomy): Eukaryota > Metazoa > Chordata > Mammalia > Rodentia > Muridae > Arvicanthis > Arvicanthis niloticus. Next base: position 38,088 of record NW_023046171.1, read on the forward strand.
AGACTCTGACCCGAGGACCGGAGGCAGCAGCTTAGGCTGGGACATTTAACAATGTATAAACTAGTTTCGTAAGGTCACATTATTACCATACTTCAGCTTGAAAAATGACTTCTTGCTTTTTTCTAAGGCAGAATGTTGCTTATCTGTAGTCTTGGCTCTTCTTTCAAGTAAGATTTTATACGTTCCATATTTGCTGCCAATCAAAATTGGTGAGTATAGGCCAGCGAGGTGGCACACGCCTTTAAATCCAGGACTCAGGAGGCAGAGGCAGAGCTCTGTCAACACAGTCAACATAGGCAAGTTCCAAGACACCAAAGTTACATAGAAAGATCCCTGTCTCAACCCAGCACTCTCGGACACACACACACACACACACACACACACACACTGTTTGGATGTTTTATTAGACAATGAATGAGGACGTCTATGTCTTTCCCTCAGAACAGCTAAGAAGTGATAACATGTGTGCTCACTTTCATATCATCATTTTCTACCAGCTTATTCCTGGGTATCTACACATATATATGTGTACATGTGTCCTAGTGCCCACAGAGGTCAGAACAGGGCATCCGATCCTCTGGAATTGCAGTTACAGACCATGGTAAGCTACTATGTGGATATGGGAATCAAACCCGGGTCCTCTGCACGAGAAGCCGTGCTCTTAGACACTAAGCCGTCTCCCAGCTGCCCCAGAACATGATTTATTTTATATGTAGCCTCGGCTGGCAACAGCTCTGGTCCTCCTGCCCCAGTTCTCCAGTTACTGGTATTACAGCTGTCCGCCAAGCTGTTTAACAGCTCATGGTGCTCCTGCCCCAGCCTCCCAGGTACTGGATTACAGCCGTCTGCCAAGCTGTTTTTGCCTCTTTTTTTAGTTTCTTTAAAAGAAATACAGACTTCTTTTTAAAACTCTTTTTAACTTATTTTTATTTGCGTGTATGATGGGGGTGGGGTGGGAGTTAGCTGTGCCACAGTGTGTTTGTGGGGTTGGTTCTCTTTTTCCACCTTTGCATGGGTTCCAGGGGTCAAACCCAGGTTGCCAGGCTTGTGTGACGAGCACCCTTAACCCAGAGTCACCTCACCGGTCTCAATGCACTCCTGTGATCCCAGCACAGTGAGGCCAAAGCAGGAGAATTTCTAGTTCAAAGGCAGTATTGGGCTGCATAGGAGGTTCTAGGCTAGCCTTTGTATATAGGGGTCTTATCTCAAAAAGAACCTGACTCAAAATTCTATTTATTTATTTATTTATTTAGGTTTTTTTTTTTTTTTCTTCAAGATAGAGTTTCTCTGTGTAGCCCTGGCTGTCCTGGAACTCACTCTGTAGACTAGGCTGGCCTCGAACTCACAGAAATCCACCTGCCTCTGTCTCCTGAGTGCTGGGATTAAAGGCCTATGCCTACTGCCCAGAGGAATCAAAATGTTTTTTAAAATTGTTTATACATTAGGTATTTGTTTTTGTCTGGGATATACACAAGAAAGGAATGATGATTTCTCACAATGAACATGTCAAATCAATTGTCTTCACGTGATAATTTGTCATTTATAGCTGTCATCCTTGGCATGTAATAATACTGAGTATTGCTCTTCTTTTTTTTTTTTTTACAATTTTTTTAAAAGATTTATTTATTGTATTATATGAGTACATCATTGCTCTCTTCAGACGCACCAGAAGAGGGCGTCAGATCCCATTACAGATGGTTGTGAGGCCACCATGTGGTTGCTGGATTGAACTCAGGACCTCTGGAAGAGCAGTCAGTGCTCTTAACCACTGAGCCATCTCTCCAGCCCCCATTTCTCTCTCTTTTTTTTAATTAATTCTTACATTTATTCGTTCTTTAGAGAAAGAAGGGCGTGGGTGCCATGGCACACATGTAAAAGTCCCAACTTGTGGGAACCAATTCTTTCCTTTCCCCATAGGAGTTCCAGGACTTGAACCCAGAATTCTCAGGATTGGTTGCAAGCACCTTTGCCTCTGAGCCATCTTGCAGGCCCTTATTTGTTTTTAAATTAGTATACAAAGTGATGGTCTTTATTGTGGTATTTCATACTTTGTTTCTGGTGATCTTCCTCTGGCATCCCTTCCTCCATCTTCCTCTACCCTCCTTGGACCCTTCACCCCTCCAAAGTGTCCCCTTTCCGCTCTCATGTCACATGTATTTTGTTACTGTCTGTCTCCTTCCTACTTCCTTTGTTAAAAACCTCTCTTTTCTTTTCATGGTTCTGTATACATATACATAAAAATTCAAACATAGGATCTGCAGACAAGAGAATATATGGTACTCCCCCTCTGAATCTAAGTCACTTCGTTTAGTAAAACTTGAGGTCTACCTGTTTTCTGGAAAACGTCACCATTTTATCTTCTTGCTTCTGAAAAGAATTCCACTGTGTCAATGCACCACATTTCCATTGTCCAGTCTGTAGACTTTCCCTTTTTCTAGGCTGGTTCCATTTCATTGCTCTTATGAATTAATGCAGTAATAGCCACAGATGTGCAAGTCTCACTGTAGCAGGAGTTGGGCTCCTTTGGGTTTGTGCTCACCTGATACTTCCTCCCCAACCTAACCTATAATCTGCCTGCATGGCTGGATCCACTGATGCTGGATCAGGCGATGGAGCGAGCCAATGAGAAAGAGACAGCGCCACATCTGGCTACTTGAGAGTCAATGAGAGGCTGGGAGGGGGTATAAAAGTTTGCCCAGTTCCTTGTGCCACTTGCCTGTCTCCCAGACTCTGTATTGTTGACTTTGCATCTTCCTCCCCGCCCCCCCTCCGCCCCCAAGGATCATGGTTGGAGTCACAAGCAACATCTAAATCATAGGAGGTTTTACTTTAAGGTTCTTTTTACAGATTTTTCTAAAATTAAATTCACAGTGTGGTGTGTGTGTGTGTGTGTGTGTGTGTGTGTGTGTGTGTGTGTGTAAGAGAGAGAGAGAGAGAGAGAGAGTCTGAGGCCAGCGTCCCAGGGAGTGACTTCAGGTTGTCAGGCTTGGCAGGAAGCACTTTTATCTGCCGAGCCATTCCTCCTGCGTTTGGTTTTGTTGAGAAATCTCCATATTGACTCCCACAGCAGTCTGCACCGGCTTCCACTTCTCCCACAGACGGATCCTCTTCCCCACAGAATTCTAGCGTTTGTTGAACATTTTTTTCCTTAATGATAGCTATTGTGATTGGGATAAAATGGTTTTCAAAGCAGCTTTAATTTCCATTTTCTGTTGGTGAAGATAGGTAAACTGAGGCTGAACACTTGCTGTTCCTGCAGAGGTTCCAGCACCTGAATGGCAGCTCACAACCGGCCACTCGGCTCCAGGGAATCCAGTATCCTCTCTGACCTCTGAGGGCTCCCGCACACACAGGGCGTGCACACACACATGCAGACAAAGCATTCACATACATAAAAATAGATCTTAAAATTGCACTTTTCTTAATGAATCTTTCTTTAAAAACAAAGAAAAATCTAAAGAATCTTAGAATTTTTTCATTCTTTTTACTCTTTCTTTCTTTCTTTCTTTCTTTCTTTCTTTCTTTCTTTCTTTCTTTCTCTATTTCTAAGACATGGTCTCTTGTAGCACAGGCTAGCTTCCAATTCCCTAAGCGGTGAAGAATGACCCTGGATTTCTGATACTTTATGGCACCATATCCTGTTTATGCAGGGAAATCTGACCTGGGGCTTTATGCCTGGCGGGCAAGCACTCTACCATTTGAGTCATACCCTTAGTCCTGAACTTTTCATATTTAAGACTTAAAAGATTTGGGGAGATCAGCTGCTTAACCATCCTTCAGCTTGTTAGCACTGCGGTGGGCCCACAGTGCACCCTGGCCTGTGAGGTTCCCACCTGGCAGGCAGAACCTCTCCGTGTGGCCCCCGGTGTTGGAGAAAGGGGTGAGCAATGTCTTCGAGCTAGCTACTGGCTACAGCCTTGGTCCCCATCTGACAGCCTGGTGAGAATCCGATGGTTCAGGGCCTGGATGGTAACTCTGAACTTCCTGGCTTCCCTGCAGCTAATTTTCCTGAACTAGTGGTGGGCATCATCCAGCCATTCCTGGCATTTGTTATGTTTGGGCCAGTGTCGAATGAGGAGGTATCCATAAGATGATACTGACTTAAAATAGAACCAAACCTGTGGTCTGAGACCACAGGAAAGCCCATGGAAACCGCCATTCCACCTCCCTCAAAGAAATTGCAAATGGAAATCTCAGCATTTCCAGAGTTGGCTCCTCACCCTAGAAAGGGAAAAAAAAATCAAGTCGTTAGTTTTTTTCTTTGGGGGCAGGACTGGCCTCAAATTTGCCTTGAATCCAAGGATAACCTTGAGCTTCTGATCCTCCTGCCTCCACCTCCCCAGCGCTGGGATGCAGGTATACATGAGCACACCGTTTTCTGTGGTGCTGGGGCTGAAGCCAGGGTTTGGTCCCTGATAGGCAAATGCTCTAGGGACTGAGCTACGTCTTCCAGCACCACATGAATCAGGTGCGGCCGGGTATGGCTGCATCCGGGCACCACATGAATCTGGCGTGCTCATTGGGGTGTGGCTGCATCCCGGCGCAGGACCGGTTCCAGTTCTCTCTTGGACATTGTATGTGCGTTTGAGGCAGGATCTCATGAGCCCCGAGGCTAGCCTTGAACACGCTGTGAAGCCAAGGAGACCTTGAACTCTGGTCCTCTTACCTTCAACTTGAAAGTCCTGAGACTATAGGCACGAAACACGCGCTTGGTTCCCCGGTCAGCCTTTGGGGCTGAGATGTCTCAAATGCGAGTGCTGAGATACAGCCCTCACGACGGGTTGACTCAACAGATGACGAGGCAGGGGTTCCGATTAGGACAAGGACTGGGGAGATTTTCTCAGGGCATCACTGAGCCCATTCAAGTTGTAGAAAATCCCAGCAGAATGGGTTTAGGCATGAAAGATTTACCCTAGCGTCACTAGGTAATTTTGCAAATATTCAACTAGTTGGACAGACTTATGCGGTGTTTTAGACGAAAATGTGTGGTGTCCTGGAATAGCTGCACATACGTACAGCCATTACCTTGAGAAATGAAGACCTTATTAGCCAGCGGGTTTATACTGCTGACCAACATTACCAGACTAGGCAACCTCTCCTCATGTTTTCTTGTGCCGAGCTGGGCCACCTGCTCTCGGTGCGTGTTCCCCTTTCCTTTGCACTTATTTCTACAACAGTGAGATCCATGAGGACGTCTCCTATTCCTGAGGTTGAACTCTACTGGCCACTTCCCAAATTTCCTTTTTGCTCTTTCGATTCTAAAGGAGGGAGATGTAACATTACTCAGCCCCCATCTTCTGATAGTTTTTGCCCCAGAAGGATACTTTATTTGGTGCAATGGCACCCTCGCTAAAAATCTGTCAAAAAGCAAACATCCCCTCCCTCCAGGTTGTACCTCCCCGTTGCCTTGATTCCCCAACTTACTTTTCGTAACCTCTGTAGAATTTTTGATGTCTTCTGAACATTCCGGAAGAGAAAAACATGCATTGTTTTTGCCCTTTGTAGCCGGTCTTTCCCTGACTACTGCAGTGGTGGCTGCTGGGTTGGTGGGTGGAGCGTTGTGACATTCCATCCTGGCCATCAACAAGTTAACTGAACAATTTCAATTAGCCATAGAAGCTTCTGCCGAATCGCTGGCATCTTTGCAAAGACAAATACCTTGCTTGCCCAGATTACCCTATAGAATCACCGTGCCTCCTTAGACATTCTCACAGCAGAGAAGGGTGGTACTTGTCTTATTTATTTATTTATTTATTTGTTTATTTATTTATTTATTTTGAGACAGGGTTTCTCTGTGTAGTCCTGGCTGTCCTGGAACTCACTCTGTAGACCAGGCTGGCCTCGAACTCAGAAATCCACCTGCCTCTGCCTCCCAAGTGCTGGATTAAAGGCGTGGGCCACCACTGCCCGGCTACTTGTCTTTTTCTTAATGAAGAATGTTGCTATTACGTTAACGAATCTGGCCTGGTAGAACTACAAATGCATAAACTCCATAAGCTAAGTGAGATCTACAGAGACAAAAATTTTCCAAGCTGCCAATGATTGGTGGGAATCCTCCATGTTTTCCCTCCTGATGCCCCTTCTTGGCCCCTTGATTTGTTTGCTTTTCATAGCCATTTTAGGACCCTTTGTTTTAAATTGCTTAATAGGATTTCTTAGACAACAGATTGACTCCGTGGCATTCAAAAACCACACAGGTGCATTACCACCAAACTTGATTTGACTGATAGAGGCCTGGCTGAACCATGGGATGACATCGCCCCTGAGAGGGATGCATAAAAACTCAGATCTATGCACGATGGTTCGACACGGTGCGGACTCAGTGTGGGCACCTACGAGGGGTGCAAGGGGAAGCACTGCAGGGGGAAGACACAGTTGTCCGCTTCTGAGTCCCCTGTGAAGCAACCTGATTTGCATAGGGACTGGTGTCGGTCCTTGGACCACTCATTGTGGGGTCTCCCACCAAGTCAGGGTCTGTCCCTCCCCTCCAAAAGACACCAAGGGCTGCCCAAGATATGGGAAGAACAACCCTCTGTTCCCCAGGAGAGGAATCAGGTCAATGCTTTCCCCCTCTGGTCAATGCCCACTCATTCATAGACGAGAACCACAGATGTTCGCTTTCTCATCAGCCTCACGCAAATTAAATAAAAAGGGAGGAGATGCCAGGAGCCAGGGTAGCCCAGGCTGTCCTGAAGTTACTGCATAGCCTAGGCTATCCTGAAGCTTACTGGGTAGCTCTGGCTATCCTGAAGCTTCCTGTGTAGCCCAGGCTGTCCTGAAGCTTCCTGTGTAGCCCAAGCTTTCCTGAAGCTTCCTGTGTAGCCCAGGCTGTCCTGAAGTTTACTGTGTAGCCCAGGCTGACCCAGAACTTGCAGTGATCCTTGACCCTCTGCCACTCAGGTGTTACAGGCGTGAGTCAGGCAGTTCATATTTTCAGATTTCCTTCTTTTATCTGTAAGGCCTCCCTTGAGCTGGATCCCAGTTTGGGCCTGTCACTGGACCTCCTTTCCCTCAGGCTTTTCTCCAATTTTGTCCCTGCAGTTCCTTCAGACTGGAACAGTTCTGGGTCAGAACTTTTGACTGTGGGATGGCAACCCCATCCCTCCACCTGATGCCTGTCTTTCTACTAGAGATGGGCTCTACAAGTTCCCTCTCCCCACTGTAGAGCACTTCATCCAAAGTCCCTCCCTTTGAGTCCTTACAGTCTCACTCCTCCCAGGTCTCTGGCGCATTCTAGAGGGTCCCCCCACCTCCTATCATGTACCAGATTTATAAGGACACCTCTTTCAAACCAGCACAGCATTAACATTTATAAAATGTATAGAGAAGGATGTAAAGCGTATTGGAGAAGAGGGATAGATACATTCAGCTGGATTATGGATTACTTTTTGTGTACAACAACACAGCTTGTCCTTAAATAACAACATTGTTATATTTATAATCTGCTGACAGCAAGGGAACCCGGGGCTTCATGATTATCACTGAGCCACACCCCCAATCCTGAGAAGATAGGTTTTAATGTTAGAAATGCCACACTTCCAGTGTCAGAAGCCATCTAGGAAAGGCTATGCCAAGCAAGTGAGTTTCCTGGAGGTGGCTCACTGTTCTGCACAGCTGAGATGGGTGAGCTCTGAGATGGGTCCTCAGAGACTTCATCCCAGGATTGCTTCTCGCTGCTGATGTGCCTTTCCTGCCACTATTGCACAGCCTAATGATTCCTGGACATCAGCTCACCCTATTGGGTGATCTCCTGCAGAATCAGTATGAAGATGTACTTTCATGTAGTAGTGCTGTGTAGATGAATTGATGATTTCATAATTCCCAAATTGACACAAGTAATTTCAAGCCCCCTGTAGATAGAGCTGCAGATAGAGCTCTGTAAACCTTCATGTGCCATGAGCTAATTGCACTCGGAAATGAAAGCAGGCTTGGAACAAATTTAGAATCAAGGAAAATATTCCTTATAGGATAGGAATGAGGAGGCCACTGTCTGGTACTAAAGGTCATAAATTGGGAACGGGCAATTCATTTGTAGGTGCAAGGGCAGAAAATAAATGATGGACAAGTTTATCTATACAAAACTTCAAAATAGTTTAAGGCACAAGGCAGGTGGTTTGTCTCTTGACAAGCTATGCTAACTTATGACATAAAAATTATTGCTTTAAAACTTATAATGAACTTATGGGAGGCTAGAAAACAGACGATATATGTTTAGTCAGGTACTAGTCTTAATGGAGAGTCATGTAAACAATTCTGCTGTAACTCTTTAAGCCTTATTGACCTATGACATGAACTATTGTCTTAAACTTACTGTGAACTTATGGAATGTAAAAATGCTCAGGAAATCATGTGATCAATTATCTGGAGAAGTCATAAAAACTAAGAACACCAATAAATTATGTGTGCAGGATGTGTGCATCTATGTGTGCCTGACTTTCTTTCTTCTTCCTTTATTTCTTTCCTTCTTGTCTCTTCTTTCCTCTCCTCACCTTTTGTTTTCGTTTCCTCTGACCCACAAAGAGTTAACAAACTCTGAGCCTCTTGCCTGGCCAGTGAGGGGTCCCTGCATCAAAGGGAAAAGGACTCAGACTCAGGTAACTAAGCTTCTTTTCCCCTGCTGCTTTCAGAATTGCCAGAAACCATCAACATTTGCTGCCCCCTCCCATACCCCTCTGCCTTCACTAGGAGCATAAAGGTCTGGTAGCACCCCAACATTCCAGGAAGCCTCAATTATCAGTGGCTTTCTGACCCAGAGTTAAACACAAGCCTGACGGAATGATGCAAACCTGTAACCCCTGACCTCCAAAGTGGCAGCAGGAGGATACAGAGTTCAAGGCTAGCCTGTGCTACATGAAACCCTGACAAGAAAGAAAAGAATGGGAAAACTCAGAAAAATATTTTTAAAACCATTTTTAATCTAGTTTTTAATCTATCTATTATCTATCTATCTATCTATCTATCTAGCTATCTATCTATTTTGGGTTTTTGAAACACAGTTTCTCTGGGTCCTGGCTGTCCTGGAACTCACTCTGTAGACTAGGATGGCCTTTGAGGTTTGCCTGTCTCTGCCTCCCGAGTACCAGAGTGCTGGAATTAAAACTGTGCACCACCACCATCCAAGTTAAAAGATGTGTTTACTTTTATATGTAAGAGAGTTTTGCCTGCCATTGTGCCTGGTGCCTGAGGAAGTCAGAAGAAAGCACTGGATCACCTGGAACTGGAATTACAGGTGATTGTGAATCATTATGTGGGTTCTAGGAACTGTCTTCTGCAAGAACAGCAAGTGCTCTTAACTGCCGAACCATCTCTCCATCACCTAGTTTTTTAAACAGGACTTCAGTATAAACTCCAGGCTTTCTGCGACCTAGAAGCAATGCTTTTGCCTCAGCTTCCTGAATGCCAGCGTCACAGCTGAGCGCCACTGGGCCTGGCAGTTTTGTTTCCTCTGAGTGATTTGCTGCTAATCATGTTCTCATTAACTGTGTGCAAGTTTCTGGATATTGTAATATCACCTTGCATTTTAAATAACATTGGTGTGGTGGTTTGAATAGGTTTGCCCCCCATAGATTCATGTGTTTGAATGCTTGGTCATATAGGGAGTGGCACTATTAGGAGGTGTGGCCTTATTGAAGGAGGTGTGGCCTTATTGAAGGAGGTGTGGCCTTATCGGAGGAAGTGTGTTACTGTGTAAGTGGGCTTTGAGGTCTCCTATGCTCAGGCTCTGCCCAACGTGCAAGACATTCTCCTCCTGGGTGCCTTGGCCCCCCCAGCACCATGTCTGCCTGCACACTGCCCTTCTTCCCGCCATGATGATAATGGACTGAACCTCTGAACCTGTAAGCCAGCCCTAATTAAATGTTGCCCTTTATAAGAGTTGCCTTGGTCATGGTGTTTCTCCACAGCAATAAAACCCTAACTAAGACAATTGTTTTTAAAAATTATATATCATATTGTTTAGAAGTTAATTGTACCTATATTTTAATTGTAAATTTTTACATTTTGGAATTTGCTCTGTAGACCAGGGTAGCCTCAAACTTATGAGATTCACTTGCTTCCCAAATGCTGAGATTAAAGGCATGTGCCACCACCATTGGGCTTAAACTTTTTTTAAAAAAGGACAGTTTAGCTGGGTTGGGGTGGTGTGTACACCTTTGATCCCAGCAGTCCGAGGCAGAAGCAGGCGAATCTCTGAGTTCGAGTCCAGCCTGGTCTACAGAGTGAGTTCCAGGACAACCAGGGCTACACAGAGAAGCCCTCTTGAAAAAATAAATAAATAGACAGTTTTGGGGAACTCAGTTCTCCGAGTTCTGCTGGGGATTCAGGCCACGATACTTGTGTGACAAGTGCTCTTTACCACTGAGCCAACTTGGTGACTCTCTATATTTTTAAAAGTTTTATATCACATTTACCAACTTTAAGAAATCACAAGGGCTTGGGTATAGTTTGGTGGTAGAGTGCTTGCCTAGGATGAAAAAGCTGCCAAATTTAGACCCTAGTACCACAAAAGCAATAACAAGAATTATATTTTTTGACAGTGTCCTGCGCTATAGCTCAGGGTGGTCTTGAACTCACGATGCTACCATCCTGGTATGCCAGGACATCAGGTGTGTGCCACTGTGCCTGGCTGGTTTCACTTTGATTACCTAATGTTTTCAGGCCTTAAAGTAAATTGTAACCAATTGTTTTTTTTTTTTTTTTTAATAATCTTTTGAGTGGGGGTATAGCTCAGCTGTAGAGTGCTTGTCTAGCATGCTCCAAATCCAGGCTTGAGCAAAGAAAACCCCTCAACAGACAGCCTCAATCCCATAAACATGCAAATAAAAACAGGATTAAACATTTTTTCTTTTTATTTCTTTTATGAGGGGTTTTCTTGGATGTATGTCTGTATGTCATGTGCACACATTGTCCAAGGAAGTCAGAAGAAGGCATCCGATCCTCTGAAACCAGAGTTACAGATGGTTGTGCAAACCCAGGCAAAGCCCATAGGCATCGTCAGTCATATCTAAAGGTTTGATCATACTTGCCCAGGTAAGAGCCAGCCAGTTTGCAGCAGGAGCCTGTATTCCAGCATCAAGTGCAGTGGCCTGGAACCGTATCTCAGTGATGGGTTTTCAGTGCCACACACTCTAGGCCGGCCTAACACCACCAATCCTCATTTCCATCTAACTCCGGGACTCTGAATACTCCGGAACCTTCTTGCAACCTTGAATCCCACTTTCCCTTCCAGCATTACTGTTAAATGCCTGGCTTCTCTGATTTATGTGTAAACTTAATACCTCTTAAGAAGGCACACTCCTTGCTCTGTTTACATATTAGTTTACTTGCTTGTTTGCGTTTGAACAAGCAGAGAATGAAGTGGAAGACTGCAGAGGCAGACAGGCTGGGAGGCAGTGGCCTTGGCTCACAAATGCTGGTGTGGCTGGGAGTTTTATAAAATGACATTTTAAAATCCCCTGGGTTGGGGCCTGGTGAGATAGCTCAGCAGTTAAGAGCACTGACTGCTCTTCCAGAGGTCATGAATTCAAATGCCAGCAACCACATGGTGGCTCACAACCATCTGTAATGAGATCTGATGCCCTCTTATGGGGTGTGTGAAGACAGCGACAGTGTACTTACATATAATAAATAAATAAATAAATAAATAAATAAATAAATAGTTTTTAAAAATCCCCTGGGTTCACTGCAGGGGGAGCTGAGGCTTCAGATAAGAGGAGCAACGGTAGACTAGTGCGAGTCTGCAGTAGTTAGTCTAGGATCCAGGAGCTCCACGGAGTTGTTAGTCAACTATACTTCTCAGTGTCTGTCGAGGTGTTTCCTCCAGGATTGACCAAATAGGTTTCCTCCAGGATTGACCAAAATAGGTTAAGGCTTGCTGTGAATATGGGCAGTAAACCCAGTAGGGCTGCAGCACCCATGTAAAAAGTTGGGCATCGCTATGCATGCCTGTGAGCCGGAGCTGTGGGCTTTACAGATGAGAGACTCTCATGCTTGCTGCCAATCCCCGGTCAGTGAGGGAGGGGCTCTCTTAAGGAAGTAAGGAGAGCTATAAAGCAGGAAACCCACGTCCTCCTCCATTCTGTGCCAGTGTACACATATGCCATACAAACAACCCCTCCCTCCCTTTCTCCCTTAGTCTCTGTCTCTGTCTCTGTCTCTCTCTGTCTCTCTCTGTCTCTCTCTCTCTCTCTCTGTCTCTCTCTCTCTCTCTCTCTCTCTCTCTCACACACACACACACACACACACACACACACACACACACACACGAAATGTGGGCCATTTATCAGCTTTCATGTTTATAGATCTGTGGCAAGCACCCTGGTCTGGGCTGCTGTTTGGAAGGACTTTCAGAGGAGCAGAACAGGACAGGGAAACTAAACTGCCTTTGGATTAGCTGCAATTGGGTTATGGATCTGATTAGACTTAAAAGCATTTAATGACTTTCTTTCCCCCCCCCCCCCCCAGTGATAAGGAGATTACAGTCAGGCCACCGCATGCAGTAGCAAAATGTTATCATCTGGAGATACTGTAATCAGGTAGATACTTTGGCCAAGTTACCGGGAGCCAGCTTTGTGGTAAGTAGGCATTTTCTGCCATAGAACATTTGTAAACAAGGAATATGATGATCTTCCACCCTTAAAGGGAAGATCCTTTTGCACATGTACATATTGTATAGAAATGTGCATAACACATGTATGTACTTACACATGTATTTATATTTATGTCTATATAGATATACTCACAAACATAAATCTTCTATTTGTTTTGAATCAGGGCCTCTCTGCATAGCCCCAGCTGGTGTGGAAATCACTACTGTAGACCAGGTTGGCCTCTAACTCAAAGAGATCCAACTGCCTCTGCTTCCTCAGTGCTGTGATTAAAGGTGTGTACCACTGCCACCCAGCTGAACCTGTTTTAGAGGGCGGGGGCGGGGGGGCAGGGAGAGGAAAAAGAAAAAGGAAAGCAAATCTTTTTGAAAAGAATTCATCAAGGCAGTATGTTTGCAGAGGATCTGTTTCTCTGTATGTTGTCGTGTTGAAGCTGTGATTCAGACACTCAGACATCACAATCTACAAAAGGCAAGAATTTTTTTTTAATTGACAGCCACTTGCTCTCCCTGGGAGTGAAAAAAGCAACCGCAGCTGCTGCAGGGAAACTCTTATACAGGTCTCTCATGACCTTTGGACCAAACAAAGCTTAACAGAGCAGCTTTTTTTGTGACTAGCTTTTAGCATAAACACATTGTTTCAAGTTTTTAAAGTCACTGTGGCCAGCCAGTTTCAGAAAACCTCGGGTTTTTTTCCAAGTCAAGTCTACCTGGTTCTCTGGCAGGTCTTTGTGGTCTGTTGGTCTGAAGAACAGATTAAGAACATGAATCTCAATTTACCTGAGAAATGTAAATACAAACGCCAAGTCTTTGGAAGCAAGTCTGGAAACTGAGCAATAGGGAAACCGGGGGCCTCTTCTTACTTAAACCGTGTTGAAGTCAATAAGGAAGGCAGAAATGGGGAGCCAGCTTCTAAACACTCAGCTCCGCCTCATCTCACTCATACAGGTTGTTCCCCATCCTGGAGTGTATTCAGAATACATACCTAGCTCTCATCATCATAATTCTCTTTTTTTTTTTTTTTTGAGACAGGGTTTCCTGTATAGTCCTGGCTGTCCTGGAACTCGCTCTCCTCATCATAATTCTTATGCTGGCCTCTGAAGCAAAGGCTGCTGCTGCTGCTGGGGTGCAGAAAGGGTTCATTTAAAAGGTAAGAAATGGTAATGAAGATCTTGGGGAGTCCCAGCAGAGCCATCACAGGATACCTGGGAAACTAGGGTCCACTGACTCCAACAAGGCCAGACCCCCAGTCCTTCCAAGAGTTCAACTGGGGGCTAAGCATGCCTATGAGGGCCATTCTCATTCAGACCACCACAGTCCACTCCCTAGCCACCACAGACTTGTAGCCATCTCATGATGCAAAATGCATTTAATCTAATTTCAAAAGCTTCCCATAGCTTTTCAGTCTCAAGGTTGCTTAAAAGTCCAAAGTCTCTTCTGAGACCCAAGGCCCCTGAGACTCTTAACTGTAGCCCCCTGTAAAATCAAATTTAAAACATAGATCACATACTTTCAACATACAGTGACACAGAATATATTCATTACCATTCCAAAAGAAAGAAAAGGGAGACTGAGAACCATCAGGGCAAACTACATCTCCATGTTCTATGACAAAGTAATACACTTTTTTGAGACAAGGTCTCTCTACATAGCCCTGGCTGTTCTGGAGTGTTCTATATAGACCTGGCTGGTCTTGAACTCAGAAATCTGGCTACCTCTGCCTCCCAAGTGCTGGGATTGAGGGCATGCACTGTTATATCTGACCTGTAAGAAACGTATAAAGATTACTAATTGGATCACTGTAATTGTCATCTGATGTCGGGACGTGGTCTCATTATTACAGGAACAGCAGTGCAATACAACCTTTGTTCATTTTCTGTTCAGCAGTTTGCATGGTTGGTAGTGTTAGAGATATTAAATATGGGTCTTTTATATCAAATATTATAAAACTTGTGTTTAGGGCAAAGAACTCAAACCTTCTTTCTTACCTCATAAGACTTTTGTGTACATATTTTAATCCCTATTACTTGGTAAAAGCTTTGTTTACACAACAGACCCTGCTGCATTCCGGGAACTTGATGACCTAGATCTGCAATCCCTTCCCCGCCTTCCGTTCCTATGCACCAGTTCTTTTAAGTCTAGACTAATAAATAAGACTGTGATGTCTTATCCTAGCCGATAGGGAAAAGACACAGTCATTACATGTTAGAATAAAAACCAAGTGCATCTTCTGAGTCTGTGCAAACCCCCTAGTTCTCGACCTCCCTAAAGCTGTGACCCTTTAATACACTTCCTCACGCTGTGGTGGCCCCAACCATAAAATTATTTTTGTTGCTACTTCATAACAGAAATTTTGCTACTATTATGAATCATAATGTAAGTATCTGTGTTTTCCCGTGGTCTTAGGCGACCCCTGTGAAAGGGTTGTTGGGCCCCCAAAGAGGTCAACTACCCACAGGTTTAAAATCCCTGCGAGTTTGAGGCCAGCCTGGTCTACTAGAGAGTTTGAGAACAGCAAGAGATACACAGTGAAACCCTATCTCAAGAAAACCAAAATGAACAAACAAGTACAATCGAGTGCCTGCATCACATGCACTAAGGTTGAGAGGACACCCACCGAGCCTATGCAAATTCATAGCGTTATTTTATTGAGATTTTATTTTTGTATGTGTTTAGTGTGTGTGCATGCACGTATGTGCACGCATGTATGTGTGTGTTCATATGTGTGTGAAAGCCAGAGAACCACCCCTGGTGTCACTCTCAAAAGCCATCTGTGGTGGTTTGAATACCTGGTCCCAGTTGGCACAGCTCTGCTGAGGAGCAGGTTTGGAACTGAACAGCCTTGTCTCTTTCACATTTGCTCCGTCTTTGGGATTGCAGTTGGGAATGTGAGTACCTCACTCCCTGCCCCTACCTCCAGCCTGCTGCTCACTGCCATGCCTTCCCATGTGATGGACTCGAACTCTCTGGAACTCTCTGGAACTTTTCTCTAAGTTGTCTTGGTCACATGTTTTATCACAGTAACACAAAAGTACCTTGTTTTCAGAGATGGGACCTTTCACAGTTCTGGAGCTCACAAAGTAGCTTGGACTGACTGGCCAGTGACCCCTCTCTGCCTCCCGGTACTGGGACTGTAAGTATGTGCCATTGTGCCCGCATCGTAATGTGGGGTCTAGGGACGAAACCCTGATACTTATGCTTAGAAGGCAAGCTCCTTCCATCCCCACAAAGCTTTGCTTGGGCTTTCTTTGGGGGGTGTGTGAGTTGATGCATGTGTGTTGTGTGTAGGCTGTCTTTTTTCTCTCCTCCTCCTCCTGCCTCCTCCTCCTTCTTCTCCTTGACCCAAGATCTCTCTGCATAACCCTGGCTGTCCTGGAACTCTCTGTGTAGATCAGGCTGGCCTCAAACTCACAAAGATATAACCTGTCTCTGCTGTACTGTAGGGATTAAAGGCTTAGACTTATTTTTTTTTTTTCAAGACAGGGTTTCTCTGTGTAACCCTGGCTGTCCTGGAACTCACTCTATAGACCAGGCTGGCCTCGAACTCAGAAATCCTCCTACCTCTGCCTCCCAAGTGCTGGGATTAAAGGCGTGCACCACCACTGCCTGGCTTAACATACTTTTAAAAGTAGGGTGTAACTACATTCCCTGGCTGTCCTGGAACTCACAACATAGACCAGGCTCAAACTCATAGAATATGCTTCTTTCATCTCAATGCTTGGGAGGCTAAGTCAGGTGGGTCTCTGTGAGTTTGAGGCCAGCCTGGTCTACCTAGTGAGTTCCAGGGTAGCCAGGGGATACATAGACAGACCTTGACCCTAAAACAAAAAGAAACAAAAAAGGCTCAGATGGAGGGTATAGACAGAGGTCCTCTGCCACACGAATGCTGTGACTCATGCCCTTCTATGTCACACACAGACACACACGCTCTCTCACACACTTATACACACTCACAGCCTAACACACACTCATATACACACATATACATACATGCTCACACACACATACACACACATGCTCACATACACTCTTATATACTCACACACATGCTCACATATGCTCACACACAGACTCATGCACACTCATACATACACATACACACACTGTGACTCATGCTCTACTACATCACACACACATACTCATATACACACTCACAGACACTCACATACACACACATGCACACTCACACACATACCACACAGGCTAACACACACTCATATATACTCACAGGCTAACACACACACTCACAGACACATACACTCATACACACATGCTCACACACACTGTGACTCATGCCCTCCTACATCATGTGCACACACACACACACACACACATACACTCACACACACACACAATAGCTGTTCCACACTTATCCTCCCAGCACTTGGAGAACTGAAGCAAGGGTCTCAGGAGTTCAAGGCTATCCTTGGCTATTTAGTGAATTCAAGGCTAGCACGAGCTGAATGAGATCCTGTATCAGAACAAACAAAACATTTACTCGTTTTTAAAAGTGACTGATGTGCTGGGCTATTGGTGCTAACAGTAATCAGGACAGCTTGCCCTTGATGAGATCCTGTCATAAAATAAAGAAATTAAAAGTGGGAGAGGTTGTGCAATTCAGAGCACTTGGGGAGCATCTGAGTCCTAGGTTCAATCCCCAAAACAGTAAAGTCAACAGCAAAACGCTACTGATAATTCTCTCAGCAATATCTAAAGTGAATTGTTTTATTTTATGCATTTGGGTGTTTTGTCTGCATGTCTGTGCACCATGTGTATGCCCAGTACCTGTGGAAGCCAGAAGAGGGCGTCAGAGCCCCTGGAGCTGCAGTTCCAGGGTTTGTGAACCACCAGATGGGTGCTGGGAACTGAAGCCAGGTCTTCTGCAAAGGCAGACAGTGCTCTTAACTACTGACCCGTCTCTCAAGGCCCTGAATAATTAGATCATGCAAGATGATAGATAGAAATGAAGCCTGTATAGCATCGTTATCACGAGTAATCAATATACTATGTAATCCTCTTGGAGAGAAGCCACGTTGAGATCCGGCCCCATTGATCTCCCATGTGATCTCCATCTTCCCTTCTATTTGCCTGCCAACCTCAGGCCCCATACAGATACATAAGCAAGAAGCTCACAGTCTTTCTAAACACCCATCCTGGTGATGTTTCTCCTGCAACCCTGACTGTTTCTCTGCCACAGAGACCTGCTGCCACATCCTGTGCCTCTGTCTTTGGCTTTGTGACCCTCCCTCCAGAGTTAACACCTGGATAGCCTTGCTCACATCCTTCTGGAAGCCTCCCTCCCCCACCCCCAGCCCTGGATAAGTACCCCTCCTTCATGCCTGTTGCTTTGGACGCATCCTGGGACCTGAGAGGTGAGTCAGTAGTTAACATCCACTGTCTGTCTTTATAGAGGACCTGGATTCAGTTCCCAGCATCCACATGGTGGCTCAAACCTTGTAACTGCAGGTCGGGCTGTGTCTGGTACAGTACCTGTGGCTTCATAGTGTCTTCTCTGCTTAGTTCTGCTGCCTGAATGATGTAATTATTGGATGGTGGGAGTGAGTTTCTCCTCTCTCTGTGGCCCAGCAGTGTCTGGTACAGAGGCGATGCACTGTCGTTTGGGGGAAGGCTTCTTGTTGCACTTGGCTCATGACACAGAACTTGTGGCTCACAACCCTGTGCCCATCACTCTGTGAACTCTGACCTACTCTGCTCTGCACACAGAAGAGAAAATCAGCATGTGGTGACCTGCTGTCATTAATGTAAACAAAACAGTGTGATTTAATTCCTTAAACTGACATCTGAATAGCCAGAAATTTTAGCTTTAAAATAACCTGAAGTACTAGTGATACTTTATGGGTTTTTTTTTGTTTTTTTTGATTTGACTGGGTAGGTATTAATTAATTTGTGTATTGGTTTTGTTTGTTTTGTTTTGTTTGTTTTCAAGACAGGGTTTCTCTGTGTCGCCCTGGCTGTCCTGTAACTCACTCTGTAGACCAGGCTGGCCTCGAACTCAGAAATCCACATGCCTCTGCCTCCCAAGTGCTGGAATTAAAGGCGTGCACCACCACTGCCTGGCTTGTGTATTAGGTTTTTTTAATAAAATATTTATCTACTGATCAAACTTGAAATAAAAGGGGAGTGTGGCAGTTGATGTTTGTGTTCTCTAAAAATATCTTTTGCAGGGCTGGGAGTGGAGTTCAGTTGGTAGTGTTAGACTATTGTTGGAAGCCCTGGGTTCAGCCTACACTCCTATAAAACTGGGTGTGTTGGTACACACCTGTAACCCCAACACTGGAGGAGGAGACTGTACGGCAGAGGATCGGAAATTCAAAGTTGTCCTTGGCTAACATTGTAACTTTGAGGACAACCTAGGATAGTACATGTTCTATTTCTGAGGGAAATAGAAAAATACCCTCTTTCTATTTCCCTCAGAAACCTCAGAGCCTCAGTAGAGAAGTCTGGCAGTGTCGGACAAGCTCTGGCACCGAGAACTGACAGAATACAGTGTGGCTTACAGGAAGGAAAGCTAAGCAGCTAGTCTGGCAGGGTGGGGACTTCCAGGAGAAAGGGGCTCAGTTTGGCAGCTCTGCCCAGTTTAAACTGGAGATTCATCCTGGGGGGATGGAACCTGGGGGAACAGTGAACCTCATTTCCTGTCAGAGTTAGTAACTGTAGTTTGCTGTGAGCTCATTGAGTTTTCACAGGCTAGTGCAAGGCAAGCTGGTCTTCTAGGCCAAATGTGTGTTGTGTGCCTGTGGGGGCCAGAGGTCAACGTCGGGTCTCTTCCTCAGTTTCTCTCCACTTATGTTTTGTTTCA
The DNA here is from genome assembly GCF_011762505.2 of Arvicanthis niloticus. NCBI lineage: Eukaryota > Metazoa > Chordata > Mammalia > Rodentia > Muridae > Arvicanthis > Arvicanthis niloticus. Next base: position 57,512 of record NW_023046171.1, read on the forward strand.
TTTTGCTTTGAGACAGGGTTTTTCTGTGTAGTCCTTGCTGTCTAGGAACTTAATTTGTAGACCAGCCGGCCTCAGATTCAAAGAGACCACCTGCTTCTGCTGGGGACTAAAGGTGTATGCCGAGCCACCACACCTGGCTTCTCCACTCTGTCTTTTGAGACAGGGTGCTCTCGATGAACCTGGAGTTCCCTGATTCAGCTAAGCTAGCAGGCTAGCTAGCTCTAGGGAGCTGCCTGTCTCAGCTCCCCCGACACTGGGGACAGATGTGACCCAACTTGTATGTGGGTGCTCAGGGTCCACACGTAGGTCCTTAAGCAATTCACTGACTGAGCCAACTACGGCCAAGGCGATTCTGAAGGCAATGGAGTAAAATCTCAGTATTTTGTTGTTGTTTGTTTAAATATTTATAGTGTGCATGTATGTTTGCCGTGTGTAATGTGATATGCATGACGACGGATGCTGAAAGGGGACATTGGAACCTCTGAAATGAGAGTTAGAGGCAGTTGTGAACTGCCTGACATGTGCTGGGATTGGAGCGCCCCATTTTGGAAGAGCAGGACGTTCTCCTTGATCACTGAGCCATCTCTCCAGCCCTTATTTTTGTGTTTAAAAGAGAGTCCAACTTATATAGTCCTGGCTTTACTACTTGTTGTGTAAACCAGACTGGTGTCCAACTCACAACAATCCTCCTGCCTCTGCCTCCCAAGTGCTGAGATTAAAGACACGTATTACCATGTCCAGTGAATGAAAGTGTTTTATTAATCTCTCAGACATTCTTGTTTGTTTGTTTGTCTGTTCAAGACAGGGTTTCTCTGTCCTGGCTAACCTGGAACTCACTCTGTAGACCAGGCTGGCCTTGAACTCAGAGATCCATCCACCTGCCTCTGCCTCCCAAGTGGCTGTGACTAAAGATATATGCCACTACTGCCTGGCTCTCAGACATTTGGTAAGGGAAAGACTTAAACTTAATTCCTTACCTTTCTTTTAAAATGTTCTGTTTTGTTGAAAGGGGTCTCAGGTAGCCCAGGATGACCTCTAACTTGATATATAGCTGAGGCTGGCCTTGAACATCTGAACTTCCTCCTTTCCATGACAGTAAAAAAGGTAGACCAAGACTGGAGAGATAGCTCAGCAGTTAAGAGCATCGGTTGCTATTTCAAAGGACCTGGGTTCAATTCCTAGCACCCACATGGCAGCTCACAACTGTCTTGTAACTCATGTTCCAATGGATCCAACACCCTCACACAGATACACACACAGAAGAAAACCAGGATCGGGGACCCTCAAACCCCTTCTGGTTGGGTGGTAGCATACTCAGGAAGAAGAGGCAGATAGATCTCTGAGCTCGAGGCTAGCTTGGTTTACACAGTGAGTTCTAGGACAGCCAGAGCTATACAGAGAAGCCCTGTCTTGAAACGCCCCCACCCCCATATTCTGGGATTGCATTCATGTGCTAGAGTTTATTGTTGCCGGTTCCTGTTGGGTGCTCTGCTCCTTCTGAGGCTTCACTGTGTGAATCTTTACCAACCTTATTCTGAGCATCTTGGCTTCTCCCTGGATCTTTCTGGAGGAAGAGAATAGTCTTGTGAATGAGGCCCCAGGCGTGTAGCCTTCTGAAGGGCCTGGAAAGAAGCAGGTGGAAAAGATGAGGTGGACAAATCATCCAGAATGAGGTAAGGGAGTCACTGGGAGCAATCTGCAAAGACATGAGGCCCAAGGCGACATTCTGCCCTTAATTCCAAGGACCTACAGAGGCTATCGGGAAGAAAAACAATATCCCAGGAGGCTGCTTGCAGGTGTCTGCTGGAGTGACCACAAACCCAGAGCTTCATCAAACTGCACACCCTCCCTGTGGTTAAGGCTGAAAGAACCATAAAAGTTGTGAAATGGTGGCTGCTGAATTCCCAGAAAAAAACAAAAACAACAATATTCCTTTAGTCGTTAGCCCATCAACCTCCCCCCATTCTTTACTCTAAGAATCCCCAGACCCCAAGAGCTGAGACATGGACCTGCAGGGTTACCAGCTATGTCCATCAGGCAAGAAGTGGAAGTCCCCATCACTGCTCAGTGGGTAGTGTTTGGCCTTGTTTCTGATTCCACAATTCAAGAAGAATGGCACAGTATGAGCAAACACCAGCAGGAGACAGAATGAGGTTTGACTCTAAATGACCAAAGCACAGGAAACAGTCTTCAGCGTCAATCACTGTAATTTTTCCCTTTAGTTATGTGCGTGTCTGTATGCCACAAGGACACAGGAGTTACAGATGGCTGTGAGCTGCCCGGCACAGGTGATAGGAACTGAACCCAGGTTCTCTGGCAGAACTGTAACTGCCTCGAACCGGTAAGCCATGCTTGAAACTCCTTGTGGTCATAATCCTTATGGTTTTGTCTGTTTCTTCTTCTTCTAGAGCTGAGGACTGAACCTGAGACCTTTTCACTTGCTGAGTTAACACTGGACCATCAAGCTGAATCTCCAGCCCATCCCTGAGGTTTTTGCTGACAGAACCTGCCTGGAGTAGGCAATTAAGGTAGACGTCATTATTTAGTACACACTGTTCATTGACAGGGCCTCAGTATTTACACTCTGAAAATTAACTGGTAATCCTAGGATAGATCCCGTGACAGTTAGGAAGGTAGAGTAGTCTAGAACCAATGAAGATGCTGAAGACTAACCAGGCCAATGACAGGGTGTGTTTGCCAGTCTATGTCAGCTTGTTAGAAGCTAGTCATCTGAGAGGGGGGAATTCACTTAAGAAAATGCCTTCATAAAACTGTAGGCAGGCCCTTCTCTCTGTCTCTCTGTCTCTCTGTCTCTGTCTCTGTCTCTGTCTCTGTCTCTGTCTCTCTCTCTCTCTCCTCTCTCTCTCTTTCTTTCTTTCTTTTCTTTCTTTTGAGACAGGTGTTCTCTGTAGCCCAGGCTATTTCTGAAACTCATTCTGTAGCCCAGGCTATCCTGAAACTCATTCCTGTAGACCAGACTATTCTCAAACTCAGAAATCTGCCTGCCTCTGCCTACCAAGTGTTTGGACCAAAGGTGGTGTGCTGCTGCACTGCCCAATGGTAGTTCTGAGTTCAAAAAGAAAGCAGGCTGAGCAAGCCATGAGGAGCAAGCCACTAAGCACACCCTCCACAGCCTCCACAACAGTTCCTGCCTCCAGTTTCCTGGCTGGATTGAGCTCATTGTCTTCTCTCAGTGGATGGATTCAGAACCTGTAAGCCAAATTAACCCTCTCCTCCCCAGGTTGCTTTTGGTCACGGTGTTTCATCACAGTGATAGTAACCCTAACTAAGACAGACAGCTCAGCAGGTAAACATGGTTGCCACAAGGCTGCTGGTCAGAGTTGTCTTCTAAATACACCATGTGCCATGGTGTATGCCACACACCACACAAATAAAGTATATTGATTACAAACTAATGACTCAAACCTTTCAGAAGTCAGTGTACATGAAGGAAGGGTGTGTCACCGGGGAAGAGCCATGCTGGTTCAGGTTAGTTATAGGGACTGTAACCATTCAGTCAGTGAGGCCATGTCTCTTGTCTTCTCACACGTGTGTCACCCTAAGCTTTTCCTCTCCCAGGCAATATAACCTTTGCTAAGGCTTGCGATCAGAGGGATTTTTACTTTGTGTAGTCCTTGGCATTAAATAAGGGGACCTTTACCCAGTAGCAGCAGCAGGAACCACCCTTGGGAGCCACTTCGTGCCACCTGGCACGTCCACGGCAATCAGAACAAAGGGTCAGAGTTCGGGAACCTCTTTGAGGGATGTTCTCCTGAGTGAGCCCGTGTTGGCCCCATCCTCAGTCAAGTCAGGTTACACGGAGCTGCTCTTGGGGATTTAGTTCCTGTAGGAGACAAAAAGCCCTTGTCTCAAAGCACTGCCCACACAGGAACCTTTACATATAAGATTCCCAAACCTGGCTGAGGTGAATCAGGGTTAGAAAGGACTCAGGTATTTTTTCCCCCTGTGCTGAGATTAAATGCAAGGCTCACACATTAAGCAACAGTCTAAGCTAAAAATAGCTCAAGGGATTACGGTTTGATACTGCCTGTGGGAAAAATATTGCTTCATCTGGTATAATGGTGCCTCATGCCTGTACTCCTGGTGCTTGGGTGGCAGAGGCAAAAAGAAGGTTGATAGTTCAAGGCTGTACTCAGCCACATTGTAAGACTGTCTCAAAAACAATATCCCAGGAGGCTGCTTGCAGGTGTCTGCTGGAGTGACCACAGCCAACCCAACTTCATCAAACTGCACACCCTCCCTGTGGTTAAGGCTGAAAGAACCATAAAAGTTGTGAAATGGTGGCTGCTGAATTCCCAGAAAAAACAAAACAACAATATTCCTTCAGCCGTTAGCCCATCAACCTCCCCCCATTCTTTACTCTAAGAATCTCCAGACCCCAAGAGCTGAGACATGGACCTGCAGGGTTACCAGCTATGTCCATCAGGCAAGAAGTGGAAGTCCCCATCACTGCTCAGTGGGTAGTGTTTGGCCTTGTTTCTGATTCCACAATTCAAGAAGAGTGCCACAGTTTGGAGCAAACACCAGCAGGAGACAGAATGAGGTTTGACTCTAAATGACCAAAGCACAGGAAACAGTCTTCAGCGTCAATCACTGTAATTTTTTCCCTTTTAGTTATGTGCGTGTCTGTATGCCACAAGGACGCAGGAGTTACAGATGGCTGTGAGCTGCCCGGCACGGGTGATGTTTGTTGCTTCAGAGTAGGAAAATAGTTGTGAACATATTCCCACCAAATGCCAATATATACGCTAACCGATGTCTGTACACATTTGATTCCAGAAGCTGCCCACCCTGTCCTAGAGTCTGCCTGCCTTCCTTCTTTCTTTCCTCCCTCCCTCCCTTCCTCCCTTCCTTCCTTTTCTTTCTTTTTGTTTGTTTTTTGTTTTTTTTTGAGACTGGGTTACTGGCTGCTTTTGTGTCAACTTGACACAAACTAATGTCAAAGAGGAAGGAGCCTCAGTTGAGGAAATGCCTCCATAAGATCTGTAAGGCATTTTCTCAATTAGCGTTCAATTGTGGGAAGGCCCAGCTCATGGTGGGTGGTGCTATCCTTGGGCAGGTGGTCCTGTGTTCTAGAAAAAAACAGGCTGAGGAAACCAGTAAGCAGCACCCCTCCACAGCCTCTGTATCAGCTCCCGCCTCCAACTTGCTTCTTTTTTTGGAGGGGAGGGGGTTCTCTATGTAGCCCTAGCTGTCCTGGAACTCTCTTTGTAGACCAGGCTTGGCCTACCTCTGCCTCCTGATTACTGGGATTAAAGTCGTGTGCCATCATGCCTGGTTCCCCAACCTGATTTTTGGTCATGGTGTTTTGCCACAGCAATAGAAACTCTAACTAAGACACAGGGTTTCTCTGTGTAGCCCTGGCTGTCCTGAAATTCACTTGTGGACCAGGCTAGCCTCGAACTCAGAAATCCGCCTGCCTCCGCCTCCCGTGTGCTGGGACTAAAGGTGTGTGCACTGATGCTCGGCTTGTCCTCACGTTTCTCGCTTGCTGTTCCCTGCATCTGCAGCTTCTCTCTCAGATAGGTGCTCATATTGGTTACTCTTGTACTTCTGCCAGACTTGTGCTTCCAAACCACTGACTGAGGCAGAGAGATGCTTTGCCTCAAAAGCATGAGAACCTGAGCTTGAAGCCCCAGTCCTCTGTAAGAGCTGGGTGTGGTGACCTCATTCCTGTAAGCCAGTGCTGTGGAATGAAGACAGCCTGCTGGCCAGTCAGTCTAGCCGAGCCTGCAAGCTCCAAGTTCAGCCAGAGATGCTGTCTCACAAAACAAGATAGTGAAGCTGGGTGTGGTCATGCATACCTTTAATTCCAGCATTGGGGAGGCAGAGGCAGGTGGGATTTCTGTGAGTTAAAGGTGAGCCTAATCTAGAGAGTTTCAGGACATTCAAGCCAGGGCTATACAGAGAAAACCTGACCCTTCCCATCCACACCCCACAAAAATATCTCTAAATAGAAAAAAAATTTTTTTAAATACACATATGTATAATACATGCATATATACTGCATTTATATCCATATATATGTATACATACATGCATACACACATTGTGGAGAGTGATGGAGAAAGACACCGGACTTTGGCTTCCACATGCACACACGTGCACCATCCCACGTCCCACACACATGAGCGTATGTGTACTCACACAAGTTATTGAGGTCTTCCCTATGTCCTTTCCTAAAATACCCTTGTCTCTGTCTACAGCTTTTCCTGCCTCCATGATGGCTGTTGTTGGTTGTCAACTTGACTATACCTGAATTATTTAAAATCCCCAAATGGAGGGCAGAGCAGCAAGGGATTTTTCTTAGTTTGAAGTAGGAAGATCTAATCCACACATGTCTGGGTCTTGAGACAGGTAGGGAGATCTGGACCACACTTCCTGCCTCTTTCTCTCTCCTCGCTGTAAGTCCATTCCTTCACTGGCATTAGAGCCTACTTCTTTGGGATTCCAGTGTTAACTGAAGACCAGCTGGGACATCCTGTCCCGTGGACAGAGCAACTCCTGGATTCTTTTTTTTTTTATTTATTTATTTTGTGTAAGTACACTGTAGCTGTCTTCAGACACCCATATGAGGGCATCAGATCTCATTATGGATGGTTGTGAGCCACCATGTGGTTGCTGGGAATTGAACTCATGACCTCTGGAAGAGCAGTCAGTGCTCTTAACCACTGAGCCATCTCACCAAGCCCAACTCCTGGATTCTTGGGCTTTCCATTCACATCCAACCATTGCTGGTAGCTGGACTGCAGCCAGTGAGTAATTCTAATAGATCTTCTTCTATACATCTAGAGAGATTCATTCTTTAAGTTCTATTATCTAGAAAACCCAAACTAATACACTTCCCCCTTAAATTATTTTACGTGTGTGTGGTGTGTGTGTGTGTACTCACAAATGTTACATGCCATAGTGATTATGGAGGTCAGAGGACAACTTATTAGAGTCAGTTCTTTCCTAGCATGTGGGTACCAAGGGTCCAACCTAGGCTATCAGGTCTGGCAATGGCACCTTTACCTGCTGAACATTTCGCTGGTCCTGAGGGGCTAACCTAGGCTCTCAGGTCTGGTGATGGGCACCTTTACCTGCTGGACATCTTACTGGCCCCAATTTCTTTTTGAAGCTCCAATGTGTACACTGGCTGGTCTAAAGCTCCCCATGTAGCCCAGGCTGGCCTCAAACTCATAGGCATCCACCTGCCTCCACTTCCCAAGTGTAGGGATTGAAGGCTATGACTATGACATCTTGCTAAAATAACCCTTTTCAGCACTAGACACCTTGACATTCCGAATCTCTGCTCGTCTCTCTGAGAAGACTCCACAGGTCTCTGTTCAGTCTGGGTGGCTCCTCTATGTTTAGGGGTCACTTTGTGTCCCAGGCACCCCTAGTAATTGGTTTTGGTTTTGGTTTTGGATTTGACTTGTGAGCCAAGGGAGGCTCACTTGTGAGCAAGTGAGCTCCAGACTGGGGCTGGAGCTGTAGGAATGACATACTCTTTCTCGACTATCCTGAGAGAAAGAGCCAGCCTAGAGCTGACAGTGGGGGTGGCCTGTTTTCTACACCCAGAAGCCCGCCTAAGAATAAAACCACCCTGGTTCTGAAGCAGAAGTGAAAGCTGAGTCGGCAGTGGAGAGTGGCCTAGGGATGGTGTCTGTGCTCCAGAGAAGCCCTGCCCGAAACTCACTCCATCTTTGTTTCCCAATCCCGTGCATGACTCAGGTCCTTTCCAGCACAACCAGTATGAACTGGATTTCTGTTGTGGACAATCAAGTCAGAAATAAACAGTGAAGAGGTCCAGGCTGGAAAAGCTAGCCTGGGCTCCACAGGGAGACCCTGCCTTTAAAAACCCAAACTCAAACATGTTTAGTCCCAGCACTCAGGAGGCAGATCTCCGAGTTCCAGGGCAGCCTGGTCTACAAAGCAAGTTCCAGGGCAGCCAGAACCCTGCCTTGAAATACAAAAACAAACAGACAGACAGATTTGTCCCATTTACTTGGTATCTGCAGGTGGATTTCTGTGAATTAAAGGTGGGCCTAATCTAGGGAGTTCCAGGACAATGCAAGCCAGGGCTACACAGAGAAAACCTGATTCCCTCCCATCCGCACCCCACAAAAATATTTCTAAATATTCCCCAAATAATCTTATGCACACAGAAACTTGGCTTTAACAAGGTTATGAGTGATGAGGTAAATGTTTTAGGAGTCTTGCTTGTTTGTTTTGGGACAGGTTCTCCTATAGCCAGTGGTTCAAAGTCAGCATTTAGATGAGGATGAGTTTGAACTCTGAATATTCCTGCTTCTACCTACCTTCTAAGTGCTGGGACTGCAGTCTTCTCTCTCTCTCTCTCTCTCTCATCTCTCTCTCGTCTCTCTCTCTCTCTCTCTCCTCCTGAAAGGAAGATGACCTGGAACTCATTATGGAGCTCAGGCTAACCCAACAGTAGAATTCTTCTGCCTCAGCCTCCCTTTGGATTACAAGTGTAAGGAATCATACCCAGCACAACATATTTTTCATTAATTAAACTAAAAGCTTATAGAAATCAAGCAATGTTCAATAGCACACAGCTAATAAATGACAACACAAGAACCTATGTGTTTCTGTTGAGTCTGAGTCAGGCCTGAGGCTGATGTGAGTCCATATGCCCAGGATACAAAGGCTGAGGCAGGAGGATCTAGAGTTCAAGGCCAGCCTGGGCTAAACAGTGAGGCTATGCTTCAAAATCAGCATTGCACCGCACCCCAGCACTGCCTCCAACCACTGTCTCCAGCACTCAGGACAGCCAGCACTGCACCCCAGCACTGCCCCAGTACTGTCCCCAACACTGTACTCCAGCACTGTCCCCAGCACTGCCCCCAGCACTGCCCCAGCACTGCCCCAGCACTGTACCCTAACACTGTCCCCAGCACTCAGAACAGCCAGCACTGCATCCCAGCCCTGCACCCCAATACTGTCCCCAGTACTCAGAAACAGCCAGTACTGCACCCCAGCACTGCCCAGCACTGCACCCCAGCACTGCACCCACACTGCTGCCCCACAGCCTGGCCCCCTACACTGCCCAGCACTGCCCCAGCACTGCCCCAGCACTGCCCAGCACTGCACCCCAGCACTGCCCCCAACACTGCCCCCAGCACTGCCCAGCACTGCCCCAGCACTGCCCAAGCACTGCCCCCACCGCCCCAGCACTGCCCCATCACTGCCCCAGCACTGCCCCGCACTGCCCCAGCACTGCACCCCGCACTGCCCCAGCAGTTTGCTCCCGGAGTTGTCCTGTGACCTATGTCACAGGCTCCTACACTCCACACAAGATACATAGTTTTTTAAAAGGTAAAAAAATTAAAGTAAGTAAAATAATTGTGTACATAGTGGAAAAAAAAAGTTGGCAGTTCACATATGTACCAATGTCAAAAAAAATTCTAACCTGAAAATTTCATGTCATAAATACTGAGTACAATTGCTATGCTAATAGTGTATTTTGAGGGGTAACGAGTCACTTGTAACAATAACAATCTTTTGGGGTTTTTTGGTTGGTGGTTTTTGGGGGGGGGGGTTTGTTTTGGAGACAGGTCTCTCTACATAGCTCCTGGCTGTCCTGGAACTCACTATATAGATTAGCTGCCTTTGGAACTCCGAGACCCACCTGGCTTCTGCCATCCAAGTTTTGTACAATAACAATCTTCACAATATAATGGGTTTGGAGGGTCAACGCCAACACAGAAGCACGCCTGAGGAGACCCAGGACGTGGTTTAGAAAACAGAAAATAATGGAGCTCAACTGAGTGAAGCATTTGCATGGTGGGCACTCGGAGTGTGTGGGAATCTGAGATGGGTGTGGTGGCACGTGCCAGTAACTTCTCAACATCTAGGAGTCTGATGGCAGGAGGATTACAACTTTGAAGCAGCCTGAGCTAAACACGAGACCCTGTCCCCCAAAGCATGTAAAATACACCCCCTTACATTTTCCGAGTAACCAGCATTCACGTGAGCTCACAGCCGCGCTCCTTCTTGCTTGAGTCTATTTAGAAGCTACTAAACTTTTCTAAACTGTAGGGAGATAAAAAGCCCCCCCTGATCAGTAGACACTGCAGTCATTAGAGCAGTGTCCTGGTTAGTTCTTTGTCAACTTTGACACAATCTAGAGTTATCTGGGAAGAGGGATCTTATTGAGAGAAGGCGTCCATCAGATTGCCTGTAGGCAAGTCTGTAGGGCATTTATGTGATTGAAATGGTTGCCAGTAAAGGGCCACTGAGCAAGCCAGAGACAGCCTCCAGTTCCTCCCCCTCTTTCCTCCCCAAGCTGCTTTTGGTCACAGTGTTTTTATTTCAGCAAATAAGAAACCCTAAAGCAAGCCGTGAAGTTCAAGCAAGGAGATAGCAGTACACGCAGAAGAGAAAACCGGCCCAGTGAGACAGTAATCACTGCTGCGTTATTTTAACGAGGGAGGATAGATCTGTGAGAACAAACAGCTTGAGGAGACAGGAGACCTGGGGAAATGCAAGCACCTCCAGTTTTGTGTGCAGAGACCATCTGGGACCTGCCAGTGTTGAACTGCAGCTGGAGCTCTGGAAGGGCATTGAATGGCCATAAGGCCAATTGCGATTCTCCTAGAGAGCAGCTGCAGATGACATTCTGGAGTCACTAGGCAGATGTGAAAGTGGAGCTCTGGTTTGGAACGGGGACCTTATCTTTTCACGAATAAAGGCCTGCGGTGCAGAGAAGGAACACGGATCTGCGAGCAATCCGTGGCCAGAGCTGTGGGGCACGCAGACACAGTCAAGACCACAGCTTTCCTGCAGGTTGTTGGGTCCTGGGAGGCCCTTCAGTAGAGAGTTTAACATGGACCCCCAAGAAACAAGGGTGTTGCCTGGACAGCAACAAGGTTTCCAGTATACAACACTGGAACATCAGGAAACCTGAAACATCCTCCCCACAGGTATCCACTCAGTACTGATGGAGAAATACACAACTAACCACGGTGTACAATTTTGCCATAGCACTAGGAGGGAAGGCTGGCAGATCAGGAGTTCAAGGCAGCTTGCCTATGTAGGGAGTTCAAGACAAGCTAGGCTAACAGAGAACCTATCTCAAAGAAAACAAAGAACGATAAGAAACACTGGGGGGGACTTGCCCACATTATTTTTCCAACTGGGGTGAAATTCAGAATCTTAAGACGTGTTCTTTCTACAGTGTTTTATCCTCTTGCCTGGAAGGTCCTGTATGCCAGAATTAAAACCATGGAAGTGAGAAGTAAAGGATTGAGTCTAGAGGGCTGGAGAGACGTCTCAGCGGTTAAGAGCCATTGACTGTTCTTCAGATGTCTGAGTTCATCCCGCAACCATAATGGTGGGGCTCAAGCCCACTGTAATGGAATCTGATGCCCTCCTTCTGGTGGTGTCTGAAGACGACTACAAGTGTTACTCATATACATAAAACAAATAATTCTTAAAAAAAAAAAAAAAGAATGATCTTAAGGCTATATGCCTACGTGTGCGGAGAGGAGGAAGGGATAGGAAGTGGGTAGATAGGCAGTGGTACAGCCCGAGGCAAAGCAGAGGCCAAGGATGTGGGCCTGTAACCATGGCAGATGCAGGTTCTGCTGTAGTTGGCCTGATAATCTCAGTAGAGAAAAATGTGTTGGGAGGAGAAAGTTGAGGATTGAAGGCCATAGGAGTGAGTGAGGTCACTTCTCCAGATAACACTGACCTTGAGTTACTGAAGAAGTAGCAGAGAGGCTTTTACCCAAGGGAAGTTTGTTAGGACACAGACTTTGGATTGACACTGAGGGAATGG